>NW_009926890.1:18510-36366 GCF_000696875.1 Nestor notabilis | reverse complement strand
CCCCGGCTCCCTACAGTAATGCTGTAACTTCTACTCTATGAAATAGGATTAAGTTTTTCCTGCTGGGAAAGCCCCAGGAGAAGGAAGGCTCCCCCTCAGCATGCCTGGGCGAAGAGGGGCCTGCAAGGAGTGTTTTGGGGAGCTTCTAGTGCAGAGCAAGGAGTTGAGTCTGCCCGGGTTCGGTTTGGTTTTGTGGTTGCTGTAGGGGACTGCTCGTGGCGCTGCCAAAGCTGTATGAATTACTGCTGTGTATCATAGCTAATGTCAAAGCAATTTTTCTTAGTAGTGGTTTGTTAAATAGCTTTAACTTCACTGAATGGTCAAACTGTATTTGATGTGCAGTTTGTTTTTGGAAAAACCTGTAGGGTGAATTGGGTTAATAAACTGCTGAGGGTGTAGAAAGGCCTGATCTTTATCAGACATGATTTAAGTAAATCGTATTTGCCTTTAGTTTAATGAGCTGCTTGGGAAAGACAATAAATCTGAATGTCTTCAATTGTGTCTAATGACTTGGGGTAGGCAGGTCAGCAAAGCAGGATTTTTTTGAGGCTTACTCTTCTAGGAACCTGAGTGCCAGCTCAGACTTCAGTTAAGTAAGGGTCTGGCTGGCCTTTTCTGTTAATCAGCTGCATGACCATTTTTTTCCCCCCAGCTTTATTTAGTGGGCAGTCTGAGATGCAAATACTGAGTTCAGTATGTGTGAACACTCATACAAAAAAGCATGACTGCACAGTGCTGTCAGCAATGAGTTATAATCTATATTATGTTTCTTTCTTGTTTTTAGAATACAGCCCGGCAATCACTAAGATCTAATTTCTTGTGTTCTTCGTGACTATTTGACTTGCAAGCTGAGAGCGGATACGCTTCTGCTACAGGTGAGGACGGTATTGCTGTTTGCTGAGGTGTGTAACTTGTAGCATGCTGTGGTCCTGCTCTCAGGTACTTTTAACTCTGCTGAAGTAGTAATTTGGCTGATACTTACCCTTAAATCTGCACTGTTTGAAATTATTCTTGTTCTGAAACATTTGCCCAGGTTTTTTCTTGAAGCTGTAGGAAAATAGCTTGCCTTTTTAGTGTGAAAAGTTGGGTTGACTTTTCTGTTGGAAGGCCTTGTGCAGTGCCATGTGGTTTGGAAGGAGGAGCGAAGCAGGCGTGGAAGAGAGCTGTGGAAGAAGTGTGCTGCCTGGTGTTTCCTGTCAACCCAGCCTCAGTTGTCCCATTTTCAGAAAATATACAAAAAAACAAAAAAAAAACCCCAAAAAACACCCCAAAAAAAACCCAAAACAAACAAAAAAAAACCAAACACCCCCCCCCCAAAAAAACCCAAACAAAAACCCAAGTGCAACTCACTGTTTCTGTGTACTCAGTACACATGTATTTGTGTTAGCTTTTAAGAAGAAAAACCAAAAAAAACAAACCAAAAAAACACACCCCAACCAAACTCTTCATTTGGTTACGAAACTAACTGAAGGTGCTTACACTGTGTGTGCTTCTCCCTCTGGAGCAGCAAAGCATTTCTTGACCAGCCCAGGGGTGCAGAGGAAATGCGTTCTAGCAGCATCACTGCCCACTTCTCTGGGTCTCTTGGTGGGGGGGTCATTGTAGCCACCAGTTTCAGGCAGCAGCTTCTTTAGCCAATATAGCTGCTGCCAGAAGAGGGCATGGAGGGTCCTGTGGCTTATAACCATCCTCTTAAATTTTCTGGTGTTCAGTGGTATTTTAGAAAGAGTATAATGTGTGTATTCAGCTTTGTTTCTTAAGCTCGCATAGTCCCTGCTTGTTTACTTGTGGAAATGGCTTGTTCTCTGACCCATTTTCTGCAGAAACTTTGTAATATTCATTATGCTTTCTGAACTAAAGAAGTTGAAATTTCATGCTCTGGAGGAAAAAGTGTGTCTTGCTTACATCATCAGTGTCTGCCTACCGGGGCCTCTCTGGAGCTCCCTGTGTCTTACTAGTCTTTGTGTAACTTCTCTGTATAGGTTCCTGTTATGCCTCTTGGCTGAGAAGTCAGGTTTCTGGGTAAGGTCACAGTAGTATTTCCAGAGGAGAGATTGTACCGTTGTCCTCAGGCAGTTTAACAGGGCAACCTGCAAGATTTGCAGTTTGCAAAATCATTTGAAGTCTCAGAATGGCTTTGAAGCAGTATCTTGTAAACATTACATTTTCCAGGTGATATTTGAGGGAGTCAACAGCTATGTTTAGATCTCAGATGTGGAAACAACCATTCTGTATTTCTAGAGCAAAATAAGTTCTGTAGAAATCGTGTCAGGTTTCTTATGAAAACATGTTGCGTGCTGTTCTACTTGCTGCAGTAACAGTTCTGGAAATGGACTGAGCTGGGACATGGAGATAGTTGTTTCATTCTTCCAAAGTTTCCAGTGGCCTTACTGATGCACAGTATTTTAACACAGTTCAGTGCAGTAGGGCTGAGGATGTTTGCGTACAACAGTAAAAAAGCTTATTTGCTAGTTTTATAGAGGCTGTGGTTCCTGCTGGGATGTTGCAGGGGTGTAAGTGAAGTAGTATCATGGCGTAGGTGTGACTGGGTGGCATGATGCTACTTGGGGTAGTTCAGGAGGAAACAGGTACCCAGCGTCTTCCAGTATTGTAGCCAGCATTGTAGCCAGCATTGTATGCCTTTGAGAAGAATATTGTTAACTTTGGTTTTTTTAACAGAATGGTTTTGAGAAAGGTGTGCTGCAGATGGCATGGCTACCTCTTACTGAGGAGAATGGCTATGTATCTTTATGGCAATGCTCTGCAAGAAGGGTTCAGTTAGAATCTGAGTCAAAATGCACTTTGTCTGCCGAAGTACATACCATCCAGAAGTCTTTGGCAGGCTTGCCCCTTAGTGAAAGATTTAAGATGCTATAAACAGTAAAAATAGATAGCTTGACTGTTCAGATCATGCACTCTTTTACTGTGGCTTCTGTAGTGTTGTCTGAAAAGTTCTTGGCTAGTAAATTCTGGGCAATCTTTATCTGCTGCTTTGTCTGTGAGTGCAGTGAGTACTTTTTCCCTCCAGAGAAACCTGACATGGAATTTTCTTTCATGCATTCTACATTTAACCTCTGTCAAGAGCAGCTTTTAATTGCAGTCCCACCATTGCTTGGAGCTGGCAGTACCACTGTGTGAAGAGATCTTCTTGTTTGGGATGGCACTACTGTGGATATGGGGTAGGAGATGGCAAAACAGACCAAAGTGCTGGGAAATTTTGTGCTGGAGCTGGCACAAGGTGGGAAAATGCAGCTGGGGGCAGGCCAGCTGCTTGTGCTGGCTTATAATAGCTGTGAATGTGTGGCCTTAAATGCTTTGCATGAACAGTCTCTGATTCATTACAAGGTTTCCTTTCTATCCCTGCAGCCTGTGACCCTTGTTGTCCTTCCTCTGCACACTCCCCACCCACCCACCCACCCCCTTCCCTAAATCGGTGGCTTAACATGGTTTTCAGGTTGTGTTTTTTAAATTAATAAAAGTTGGCTGCTCTAGGGTGGGAGGTTTCTTTTGAGTCACCAAGGTCTCTCGAGCTCAAATTCTTATTTCTTTTCTTTTAGAGTTTATAGCTCTTTGAAAAGAAACCCAAGATCCTCATATAGACAGCAAGATAGATGATCATGGTTTGAGATGACCAGCACTGCAGCTGACCTGTGCTTCAAACATGAGACTTGAGAATCCATGTGGCTTCATAATTTGTAGTGGGTCAATTTGTGATGCATATAAAGCTGGTCTATGGCAGCTTTGAGTATTTTGAGTCAGACCCGATATCTGTACAGACTATTTGTGTTATGTACCACCACTTTAGCATCTGTGTTTTCATTAGTTTGATGCAGACTTTCCATCTCAGGCATTTTTGCTTCAAGAGCTAGAAGCTCTAGTGGTTTTATTTTTTCAATAAAATCTTAGCAATGACACAGACACAAAGATCGGCAAGAATTGATGCCTGCCTTATGCCAGTTAGTGTTAAAGAATACAGGAGGATTGTCACTGTATTAGATGCTCTCTGTGTGTGCACCAAGTGTGTGCTTGCTGTATGTTGGAGTTGCCCAGGAGTTGGCCAGCCTCTGTTAATTTAATCCCTAACAACACTGATATGCAGAGGTGTTTCTCTACGTGTCTTCTTAAAGCCTATAACTATGGGTTGCCATTTCCATTAATATAATCCCCTTTTTTTCTGATGGCTGAAGTTTTGGTGAACTGCAAAGTAAGACTCTTTCCTCCACTGACGAATATTTTGCTTTTTGGTTTCATGGTTGCAAAGGGAGGGAGGTGGTGGGCAGCAGTGGTCAGACACCACAAGTCATCTGGTCCTCTGCTTGCGTTTGCTCCAGGCAAGTACACGAGCACAAGCGTGCTTTCTGCCTGGCTACTTTGTATGGAGCCAAGTATTTGTCGCTGCATTTTTCATGCTGAAAGTGAGCTCCTCAGGTTGTGTTCTAAAAGCATATAGCATTAGCCAGGCTTACCCATACTATTTTTTCCCTCCATAGTTCAAGCTAATCAAATAACGTGTTGCTGGAAAAGCAGCTGCAATGGTTCAAACTTCCTTTTCCTTTTTTGAGGGAACCAGTGCTCTTACTTGAATTCCCAAATTGCCATCTGTTAGATGATTTGCAGATGCTGTGACCTTTATGTTTGTTTCAGTGAGATTTTTTTATTTAAAATTTCTTTGGATATGTGCCACCGAAGTGTGGCTCTTGGCACAGGAGAGGTGGTTTCTAAGGAAGTAAGTGGCTGTGGCTGAGGTAGGTGATGTTTCTGTTTAAAAGATAGAATGGGAAAGGGGGAAATTACTGTATGGCGATACTCAAATTCAAGTTCTTAGCGCGTTCACAAATCTCTTCCTCGTTGTAGAGGAAGAGATACAGACTTCATGTAAAATTCTGAGATGATCTGCTGCCTGTCTACCTCCAAAAAGAATTTTGGTTTTTTTTTCTGGGGCTGGATGTGCTTCTGCAGATAACTCAAGCCTCAACTGTCTCCTTCACAGCCTTTTGAGGCTTTTGCTTTCTTCTCAGGCTACTGACATTCTTCTTTTCCAGTGTTATTTTCTTGTGAAATGCATGTTTTTTTTGTTAAGAATTAACATGAGTTTTCTCGGAGCCAAGTAAGCCATAAACATCTCTTCAGTCTGCTTCAGCTGCTCTGTTTGTTGTTGTAAGATACATGCAGGTAGGTGGCCGTAAGCTGGAGGAAAGGCAGAAGCTTCATGGAGGGTCCTTCCATTTTCTGTGGAAGTTAGGAATTCTCAGGAAAATCACATCCCATCAACACTGGTAGTGCAAGGCAAGTTAAATTACTCAGGTCATTAAGCAGCCATTTGGCTGTAACTGTGCAGAAAAAGGCAGAAGTGTTATGTTCTCTACCCGTTTGCCAACAGTGCTTTGACAAACCTTTGCTCCTCAAAGTGGTATAACTTTTCCTCCTGCGAAAATGCTTCTGCTCTGGTGTGCCTGTTCTTGTGGGTTGTTTGCAAAGACAGCCTCATTGTTTGGGAATAGTGATCGGAAAAAAGTTTCATATTTGGGAATAGTGATTGGAAAAAGAAAATTTCACATTGGACTGATAAAGGTAGAAGTAGCTCATGAAACAGGGTCGTTATCCTTAATAAAGGGTGAGATCAGTTTTGTGTGTTCTTGTTTGGTTTGGGTTTTTGGGTTTTGGTGATTAGGGAAAGGAAAACTTTAACCAGGAAAAAGCAGCATTTAGCATTCATTTCTGTGGAAGGTTATAGCTGCACCTTAAAAAGCTACTGTGCATTGCTGGAGACTGACTCTCTGAAGTAGCAAGCAATTATTTTATCCTTGCCGAAGGTGCTATTTTCAGTGCTGCTGCAACAGATGTAAGCAGTTTATTTTGTTCATTTACACTCATTTTTCATTTGTTTCTCAAAAGCTGCAGGTTTTGGTGGCTGCGTCCATTCAAGTCCTCTAGTGACTCAGCTAGCAGGTTAGATTTGAGGTTGCTGTTAAGCTTGCCAAGTGATGTGTCTTCTGCCATTTAAGTTGGCACCGAAGTCTTTCCCCAGTGAGTAAACACTCCTGCCTCCCTTTCAAGGGAAGACCAAGCTAGCTACTGACCTACACCCTTATAACCCAATTGCAATTACTAATAATGTTTTATTAAAGCTAAATCAATTCTTGTGTGCACCTTTGCAATGTATTGTCTTCTCTACTTAGCACTGAAGATCAGTGAAATTATTTTCAGTCTTGCCTGTTTTAATCTAGACTCTGTGTAGCAGTGTTTGGGGTTACTGACTCTTCTCTGGCAAGTTTGCTAAAGTCTGAAGTGAAGCTTCTGAAGCAGCAGACTTGGTAGAAATTGGCATGGGTGACTTGTACAGACGGTTATTTTTTCTGTACAGTACTTGCTATCTTAGGATGATCTGCAGTTTCCAGCAGGTAGCTCAGGTGTAGGTATGTAGAGCTTAAAAATAGGGGATGGATTAGAGCAACTGATAGTAACAGAGAAAACTAGATTTTCCTTAATTTAAATACGGTTAATAGTAAGGATGTATGCATTAAACTGGGGAGAGGAACACCTGTGTATGAAAGTGGTAGCTGGATTCCAGCTAGCCGTGGTTTTGCTGGTTTATTTTCACTTCGTGTCTTATGATACTAAATGATCAATTTGGCAGAATAAAGCAACTTGTGAGATGAGGATGACATAAATACTGGAGTCTTAATGGATATTATCCGGGTAAGTCATTATACTAAATAAGCCATGTTAACAGCGAGGTGATTGCAGGACACAGAAACATGTTGGCAGTGCAATATTAGACTGAATTTTTAAATATGCCATGAAATACAGTAGTATGGCTGTAACAGCAGCTGCATTCAGAACAGAATGAAAGGTTACTGCTAAATACTGGCTATTTGAGGGATGGCACTGATTGTCCCTAAGGGGAGGATAAGGGGTATAGTTATAGAGGTGTACAGTCAGGAAGTGTGTGTTTTCAGGGCTGAGGATTTAGGAAGAGGTGAACCCTTACTGCAGTGACATTTAGAAAGAAATTGCCAGGGTATACCTTGGGTTTCTGCTAAAGACCTAGTAGCATGTTATCAATTGGTGCTTTGTGGGTTCATCAGTTTGAATCATGCTCTGAAACAAATCTGGTTTCCCTCTCTAGCAAATGAATGTGATTAAATATTGCCTCAATCTCATACCTGAGAAGAAATTACTTTTGCTGCTAGATTTCATTTTCATTCTCAAACCTGATTTATACCTCTTGGTAAGCTAATAACTTCAGTGATGTGAGTAATCCTTTATTTGATAATAAGCACTGGGTAAGGTGAAAGATCGGAGGGGAAAAGAGCAGGAGCAGCCCATCTTTCTTGGGGAAGGGGGAAGGAACGTATCCAGATGCCTTGGTAGCTGGAATCTACGTCTGGGTACTCTTTGTTTGAATTATCCTTGTACAAATCTCTCTTGCTGGTATCAGTTTGTAAATGAAAATATGGAGAACTGAGAGAAGGGGAAGTCAAAATGAATAATTTTGGTGGAGGGAGGTTTGATGCTAAGAGGTTTCTTCCCTCCCCACTCCCAGTTTATATATCTCAGATTATTTTAAATATCTCTATGTTAGTGTTGATAGTGAAAGTTCTCTCCTTCTTTGTCTTTTCCCTTGTGCCTTGACTTTTCCTTCCCACTGGATTGATTTGTTGTACTTTTTCCCCATTGCAATTTTTTCTTGCCCTTTCCCAATAATCCTCTTGAGAAGATTGACCTTGGGTTAGGATGTTTTGTTGTGCTCTGGCAACATCAAACTTTGCTTTTTAGTGAACATATAGCTCTAGAAAGCTCTTTCAGGTTCTCACTGACTCCATCTCAGCCAGCAGCTGCAGAAGTCGTTATACCTAAGCAATGCCATTTAAAAGCAAATTGCTTTGGGGAATATCTTACTACATAACAATATTTTTAATTTAAATTTACAATTGACATTCTGCACTAATTTGCAAGCTTACCATGTCCTAGTAAAACAGTTCAAATAAAAAGTGCCTGTGAACCCTTCTCTGATTAAAAATTAAACACCCATCAGCTTATTCAGTTACTCTTCTCCCTCTCACATGCTTGTGCCACTGAGGCCAGCTCTGACATCAAAAAGCTGCTTATAGCGTGTTTCATCTTAAAAACTGAGGCTGTTCTGGATTGCCCAAAAGGACTACAAAAAGTTCAATGCTGTGGGGTACCCACAGTGTGAAGAAGTCTGTTTTCCCTGGGCTGGACTACTTAGTGCTTTCAGTCTTGAAACTGTCAGTTAATTAGGGTGCTAGAAAAACAAGTATTGCAGTATCTGAAAAAGGATGCAAGAGAGTTGTGGTCTGCCAGTTTGTATGTGCACTGAAGAAATCCAGGGCTAGACTGCTGGTGCTCTGGACATCGCAGAGGGAAGAAGCAGAGAGCCTGTATGAATTTCTTTGCAAAACAGGTTAATGAATTGTTTGGGGAAATAAAATAGCCACATCAAGACAGAATGTATGTAGTTGTAGAAATATTTTTGCATTTCTTAAGGAATACGGATGTCCTCAGTTTGAATGATGCCCGTTGTGTCTTGGATGGGAAGCGGTACTTTCCTAATGGGTTTGTGGGTTTCCTGGATGTCAAAGACACTAACATGTTTAATGCTAAATTACAAATACATAAAGCTTTATGCTGTTCCATCTTGCCAACTGCATGTATCCACAGAGCAGGGCTATGAGCCTTTACGTGGTGGCCATGAGAGCTGCTGCAGCAACACAGAAGGGACAGAAACACAACTTAAACCATGGAGCTGGGACACCAAAATATGGTGTCAAAGAGGACAGAACGTGCCAGGTACCAGGGTTGGCTGTCAGATCTCTTTTGGTGAGGGGTTGAGGTGGATTTTTTTTGTTGTGATTTTTAGCTTTGTGAATGTTTGGGCTCTGAGGATTAGGGTTTTGTGGAGCAGCTCATATTTAATGGTGGAGCAGACAGTTAACAAAGCTTCAGTTTTTAAATCTTCAAGTCTGTTGGTTGACTCTTCTGCTTAAAACAAGCAAACAAACAAAAACAACAACACACCCCAAACACGTCTTACGGCATAAATAAAAGCAGTTTGTCATTCTTTTCTGGAAAAAAGCTTCAACTATTTCTTTTGTCCAAGGATATTAATTCAACCTCTGAAAGTAACTGTAGCGCTGTTTTGAGCAAGAACTTAAGACCAGCTTAGGTCTTAGAAACAGAAATATGATCTGTAGTTTCCTTGTAGCTGTAATGCTAGAGCATCATGATAACTTCTATGTTTGATCCTTATTTTCAGTATTTTGGAGTTAAGGGGTTTTTATTTTCCCTCTCTGAGCTACTTTGTTGTATCCTCTTTAAAAAAAAAAAAAAAAAAGAAAAAGAATTGCATTAAATCATGCAAAAATAGATGTTTATTATTGTAGGCTGTAATCACATCGGTTCTTGGGAGTTTTATGCTTTCTTTCAGTTTTGTTCAGTATACTACTGCAGATCATGTTGTTAAGCTTTTCATTGCTGCAGTTCAGGCAAGATGCTTATGTTTAATCTTTTTGAAAGCGAGCACCAGCTTTCAGCTCTCTTGGGCAATTGCTAACAAGTGAGCACTGTCTGGGTGAATGTTCCAGCATCAGGGATAGCGATTACTTGGACAAAGTGGATAATACAGTGTTTCTTAGGGCTCAGACAGAGCAAACATTTATGCAGTACGAAAGCCAACAATCTGAAATGTTGTAAAAATCCCTTCAAGCTCAAAAGTAAGCACTGTGGGACTTGATTTTCATTTTGACTGATTAAATTATATTGGCAACAGTTCCCTTATCCGTTATATCTTGTGCATATAAAGGTGTAATTAGGATGGGGAACCCAAGTAAGGGCAACCGTTAGCTTCTTGGTGAAAATAACACATGTGGATTTTTCTCTGTGTATGTAATAAATTCATCCCTAGAGATGAAATGGGAGTATCAGGTTTGTGTAGGATGGAAATTACTTTAAGTTTTAAATAAGAGCTGTTTTTCATAACAACCTTCTATTGTTCGGAGCTGGAGAAGATTGGAGAATAAGCACTGTTGGCTGGCTGTGTTCCATTAAAGCTTCATTCCTTTAAAAATAAATAGGTTTAAAATTAAACAAAATGATAAAGCTAACTACAAAGTTTAATATGCACAGATGAATATAAAACAGATGCTCTTCAGATATGCTGGCTGTGAGCAGCAGAATTTGTTGTATGTGCCCATAAACCAGGATGCTGAGGGATTGGCACTCTGTGGCTTTGCTCTACTCAGCAAGAGCAGTATCGCCATCTCCATCCCACCTTGCTATCACCTGCTGGTGCTCCATTCTATCTTTCTTGTCCCAGGACAGTGCAAAAGCCTTAGATCTGATAATGAAGAATCACTGGTGAGGGATTTCCTAATAATTTTTCATTATCTATGCTTTCCTTCCCCTTGCCACATATTTCTTGATCGTGCTGTGAAGTCTTCAGATGCATCTCCATCACCTCCTGCATTAAAAGATATTTAGCTCTGGCCCTCAAAATGAGCTGCTGAATATGTTATGTGCATCTTCCCTCTCTATTCCTCTCTTCCCCTCCCTAAGTTCACATATGAAATCCTGAGCTGCATGTTGCTTTATTCGGCAGAAAATGGCAGTAATATATTAAACTCGTTACAGCTGAAATAGGGTAGCACATCACACATGTAAGATACTAAGATACATTTGCACAAAATGGTCCCAAGATTCTCATTGTTAGAAGTTAATGGTTTAGCAGAACTGTGCGGTGGCATCTCATGTTGCAAAAGCAAAAGGAAACCAATAGATGTGACTTTATGTTCTGTAGTTATCTGCTGTCTGGGAATATTTGCATAAAACAGCAAGAATGGGGAAGAAAATGAAAAGAAATAGGGCCACTGCTCGCCTGCTCTCCACTTCCAGTGCTGGCCTTGGGATTTCTTTTGCTGTTCTGTTCCAAATTTCTTTTTTTAAGGCTGACCCCATGATCAGAAGATTGAATTTGTATCAGTTAGAAATAAGGTGCAGCACCTTTTCTTTTTAGAGGCAACATTTACCCTTCACCGTTGATCTTGTGAGCTAGCAAAAATGGCTTTGTCTTCTGTAGCTGGTGTGTGTGTGTGGTAAGGTGACATTTTTGCTGTTCAGATTTCTCCATTGTAATGTTTAGATTTGTAGCTCTGGTTTCCCATTTGTCTCTGTACTATTGTGTGTAACAGGGTATGGATTGTATTTTATGAGTTTTGACACTTTGAAATTTGCCTTGTACCTGAATATAACTGGTTTGCTCCAGGCTAGCTAAAAAAGTGATTTAAGAACAGTAGGGGTTTCTTAAGGGAAGTCTGAAATGACTGGGTTGGGATTTGTTTCATAGGTTTGCTTGTTATTTGCTTTAATTTGCCTTTTAAAATCCAGCTGTGTCTTTCCCTCTGGTCAAATGTTTCTTATTTGCTGTAGTTGCTTGTAAGATCTACCTGCATATTCCATGCCTCGGCTCTTGAGCAGGAGAGTGCACATACTTCCTCTTAATGAAGTGTGCTGGGGAAAAGCTGAAGCGGAATTTGAAAAACGCTGTAAGAGAGCTGAGAAAGTAACTGGGATGTGACAGCAAAGTATGTCAGCCAGGTGTATGCCCATAGGTAATAGTTGTAATTTGCTATTTATTAGGCAGGTTACATGCCTGTTTCAAAACAGCTAATAAACATCTGTGACAGTTACTCTCTGTAACTTCTCATATTAGAAAAAAATGCAAACAAATTTCTGGTTGACAGTCAGACTGAGAGTCCATAGCTGGGAACTGTTGCTTTGCTGATGTGTTGTTCTACTTGACAGGATGTTTCGCCTTCGGTTTCTTCCCGTTGCGGCAGGGCTGTCTGCTGTTTCGCGGCGTTACCATGGGACAGCACATCACCCCAGGACCAGACGTAGGCTAATGGTGGCGGCTTTCATAGGGGCGACTGCAACGACGGCAAGTGCCAGATTTCTTTGGCAGAGGTAATTTTCTTCTTTTTTTTTTTTTTTTTTTTTAAGACCTCATGCTGCTTTAGTCCTGCACTTGGAGATGGGTTTAAGATCTGCGGGAGAATTTATGAAGCATTATTGCTTGTCCTTCTGCTGCTGCATGGAAGGAATGGCTGTTGGTGACTTCCTGGGGAGCTGCTTTGCTACTGCGAGTAATCAGAGATGTGAAAAAGCTCAGAGCTGAAGAATTTTACTCTGTAGCTGTCCTCACATGTCCTGTTTGCCCTTGGTGTGGTTTGCTGCCTGGCTTCCCCTTGGTGGTGCTACATGAGTCTATGGTGGTGTGCAAAGAGAGTTTGGTTGACCAAGCTGGGTGAAAAGGTGCTTTCAGCTTCTGGGAAGGATTCTAGGCACAGCACGCTTGGCCCGGGGAGGCTACTCTGATTTTCTTTGTGTTCTGCTGACTGCTTCATATATAAAACTTATCAGAGGAGCAGAAGGGGGTAGTCTGTCCCTTGGTGGTAAGGTAGCTGCAGGCAGGACTTACATTGTTTTTAAGGGCCAGAGCCTGAGGACACCTACTTAAGAGCTATGAGGCTCTAAACTTGTTTCCATAACTGTGGGGAGAAAAGGGGTATCTGTGCTTGCCTGAGGTGATACTCACTGAACCCTGAGCCCATGCCACATTTGAAATAAATAGAGGACTGCCTTCTCTTCCCTCAAAATGTGGGAGCAGAATGGCACCAGCAGTGTCACTTGAGCTTGTGACTGCAATTAAAGTCTGAAAATAGGCTAAAACAAAAGACACTTAAAAGTCTTATTTTTGTTCCAATATTTAGGTGACTTATTGCTGGCTCTCTTCTCACATGTATTGTGGCTAGAAGGCTCTAGTTTTAATGCAGTAGGAGGAAGACGATGACTGTTCCTAGAGCTAGCCAATCTTGATACCTGCTCAGGCTGAGGAAAAACACTGTGATCCAGCACAGTGTCATCTTATGCTGCATGTTGCTAAAAATCTGCTCTTACATAGTGCCTCTATCCATAGAACCTGAATGCCTCTGAGGGATGGCCAGAATAACACTCCTTTTCAGGCAGGAAAGGAGGGAGCAGGGTTTTTTGCATTTAAAACATTTTCAGCATTATTGTAAAGTAGGTAGGACATCATGTAGGACCATAGCTGTCCCGAAGATACAGAGAGAGTTAGTATCTCTCTACTGTAGGAAGTTCACCCCTGCTTTTAAAACAGCCAAATTGTTAGTTGTTAGCTTTGCCTTTTATCAGGATGAAGGTGCTTCATGCAGCAAAGAGCTCCTAATGGTATGTGGAGTGGTAGGTCAGGGGTGTTTTCAAGGAGTGATTTTTTTTTTTTTTTTTTTGGCTCCTGGTGTACTTGGCTGGTCCTTGGAGGCCCTTGGGCATTGTGGCCAGGCTTGACCTTGCTCAGCTGAGAGCACTCATAGAAATCAGATAATGAAGAGAGAGGCAGCCTCTTTGGAGTAGTGGGGTCTGTGGTCTCCCCAGTCCTCATCAGTCTGGACAGATTGACTTGCTCTTATTGTTTGGTTTTGTTCTTTCCTTACTCTGTCTCCTTTGTCTTTTATAAATCTGTAAAGCACTAAATAGAATTGTACAGACTTTGAAGTATTCCTTTCCTATATAAGCCATGAAATAAATCCATAAGGTCGGCAACTAAAATGGAAGCACATCCAGGATTATGATATTCATTTAATTAATTACTTGGCATACAGCTGTTGAATAAGAGGAGGAACAAAATTGATATGTTTGGTGTAGAAAATACTTCATACTGACACCTGCAGAAGTTTTAAAAAGACCTTCAAATAGGTATTTTAACTTTGTGTTTAAATAAGAGAGGGATGAGGAACTCTGAATTTCCTTTGTCTTTCACAATATGTGAAGTAGGTGATTATTTTTTAATAGAGTTTAAGAATAAGTGTAGGTGAATACAAAATGTTTGTAATGACATCTTGGGTTATTCAGGTAGCTACATCCTGAGTTATTGGAGTAAGTAGCAGTAAGTATAATGAACTAGTTATAAAAGGTAAATATGTAATACATGTAACCAGGGCACAGGTAGATACCTGTGAAGCAACTTTGCTTTTGTTGTGATATGAAGCTCTCCTGTGCTGCAGTTAGCCTCTGAGGGGTCCAGCAGATCCTAAGTGTGGCTCCTTTGGCATCGCAGAGAATTACTGTACCTCTGATAGCAGATTACTCTAACGAGGAATGTGTGCCTGCTAATATTCTGCCTAACCGTGGAAGGTTTGTTAATGAAGCCGAGACTTCATCACCCTTTGAGTTAGGGAGTGCAGTAAGGGATACTTTCCTGCAGGCTGTCAGTGAAGTTTTCTTTTAAGATAAGAGATGTCTGCCTCTTTTTATTTTCTTATAATTATTTTTCCTTACACTTAAGGCATTAAAGATGTAATAGGCTGAATCAAGAAACAGTTGAAAAATCTTATGCTTGGGGTACGTAAGTAGAAGATGAGGAAGAGCAGTAATAAAAGGAAAAGACTTATCTGACTTGTATTTCTTATTATCATCTCCATAAAGCCTTGTGTAAATGCCCCAGCTCTTCTCTACTGCCATGTGAGGAGCAGCACTGCATCTCTCATGAATATTTTAAAAACACGCAAACTTCTTATGTCAAAAAAAGATTCTTGTACTTCTGATGATGTTGAACCTTGCTGAAAGTGAGTAATAAGGTGGTGCCTGTATGTGAACTTACTCTTTCCACTACTTAGCATGAAGTAAACCAAGACTTCTCGGGTGGTTTCCAACTGTGGTGTGCAGCCTGAAACCAGTGTATTTCAGGCTGATTCTGTAGTATATGGTTTATGCAGCCTCAGCAACCAGTACTGGGGTAAGGAAGCCCTCACAAAGGTAGAGGAGAAGTCAAGGATTGAAAAGATATATAGGTAAGAAACAGTGGTTGTATAATGCAAGATAGGAAAGACTTTGTGTCTTCCTAAGATGGGAGGTGGGTTGGTGGATCTTCACATTTGATCTGTATTTGCTTGTAACCTGCTGCATAGCTGCCTGTTGCAGGTGAGTATTGGTCTTGTTTTCTCAGCTGTCCTCCAGGAGCTCCTGCTGCCTGTTTTTGGTGGAATGTATCTCATCTAAATAACTGTATGACAGGAGTAGCTAATGCTGCTCTGTTCTGCTTTGGTGAAGAATACTTCAATAATACAATTAACTGAGTTTAGAAGTCTAATGAAGTTTACTCTTTGTAAGCAATAACTTAAACTCTGAGGATTTCCAGCTGGCAACGGAAGCAATTAAGAATCTGGGCATTGGTATAATGTACTGAATCAATTAATTGAAATAAATCTTGGCGCAGTCACTGGCTAATCTAAATGAGTCATTAATGTAGGAGAGGTACTGAACCTCACAGTTTGTGGCAAGCTTTATGTTTATAGAAAATGGTCTGTTACTGATGCGTATGTAAAACTTGTATTCTGTATTTGTAGTTCCAAACACCCATTTGGTGTGTTATTAAATGGCCTCAGATACGTTCTTCAGCACAAACGTTCCTGACTGAATCTGTGGGCAGTGGGCATCTGAAAACAATTGGCATCTCAGTTCTGAAGCTTTTCATTCAATCAGTCTAGTACTTAATGAAATAAGGGAGCAAATGTACCTCTGGGGAGCACAGAAGGACCTCTGTAAGCAGGATTTACCAGTGCTTTTCCTGATTGACTGGAAGGATTTAGTTATTTTTAATTTTTTACCCTTCCATTTTTTATTAGCAGTAAGAATAAGGGCAAGACATCTGTGTTGCTGGTGTGTATGTCTTAGAGTTGCTTAAGAACAAGATCCTTTGCTACTAGCATGTTTGTGTTTAACATGGTACCCAGTCTTATTTTGCTGCCTCCCTTTGGTCTTACTCTGTGCTTTTCTGCCTTTTGCCTCATCCTGTATATAAGTTGAAGCAATTACACTTAAGATACCTGTCTCCCTGCCCTGATGGTGTATTGTCATTCTGTTGCAAGCTCTTCTTTTTCAGGCTCCGCTTCTCACCAGCAAGCTGAGATGTTCAGGTGCTGGCTGCCACTTCTGCAGATTTCATTCCATCTTTACCATTTCTTCCTCACCACACTTTTCTCCTTCAGCTGTCCTGTAACAAGTGTTCAGTTACTTTAAGGAAGATCTCTGTAGGAAAGACCCTTCGTCTTCCTTGCTCTACTTACCTTTGCTAGTTTTCGTGTTTAGCTTTTCTCCATCAGTGCTTCTGGAATTCATTTCAAATCCTAGATCAGCCCCTAGCTAACTCTGTTTAAGAATTCATTGCTTTTTTTGTGTCAGTGTCTTAAGGGCTTTAGAGTAATTTGCTTAGAATACATTTTTTTTTCTGTCAGAATTGCTGGAAATATCTTATGCCAGCTGAAACTGAGACTTCAAAAACCTTTGTTCTAATAAAACAAAGGAAACCCATAAATCATAGTCAAGAGGGGAGAAACCTGTTTTAGAGCTTAGATGTGTCAGGTACAGCTTAACCTGATGCAGGAGAAAAGAGAAGAAAATGTAGCTATTATCCGTGTGAGGTTATTTTTATTTTGAGAGCTCTGCTCCATTATTTTAATTCTTTGAGAAAGGTGGCAGACTCCAGAAATTATCCTTGGGATTGCTGTGTTCAAGGTTTTCTCCTAAGGTGTGAAGACACATTGATCCATGAGTGGTGGCTTGAAAGAGCACTGTGCCCTTTCAGGTAGCTTGTGGCTTCATACTATTTTTACCCATGAGCATCAGGGGAAGGAAAGAATCTGACGCTGGGGAATGAGCCAAAGTCAAAACTGGAGTCAATTAGGAAAACATCTGAACTGTCCTGGGGAAAACTGACCTTAGCTGACCTGCAGAGCTTAAAGCACTGGTATTGCCCCTAAACATGCAAAGCCCTGGAGTTTGATCAGTGCATGTTCATAGTATCTTTTAAAAATGTTGCATATAAAATCTGAGCTCAGGTTCATGCAGAGAAGTCAGGTGGAAATGGAAGAAACCGCTTTCCTGAATCATTTGGGTTTGCTGCGACTTTATAGGAACTACACTGAATGGCAGATCGGATTGAGTTGCAGCTGTGTGCATGCCTCAGGGCTGCAGTTCAGGGGTATGGTGCTGTACCCCACTTGGGCAAGTTTGGAAATGTAAGTAGTGTTTTCTGGATTAAGCAATTAACAGATTTATAGATAACGAGGATGTTAAGGTAGCATCAGAAGGATGCCTCCAGCATGTGTCATTAGGGCTGACAGCCTTCATGAAGCAGTGGTTTTACTCTGCAGGCTATCAGGGAGTCATCTTTAAGGAGTGGCATGTTACCCCACATGATCCAGATTAGCTGGTGAGACTGATCTAAGATGATTCAAGTTCATCTTCTTCAGAGCAGTCTCTTCCAAGGAGCTTGGAGCAGAGGTCCTCATGCTATGGCATGTCCGTCTGCTCCCGCATGCTGGTGTGGGCACCTAAACTGGGCTGCAGCAGAGAAGGGTGGGAGGGAGCGTGAGAAATCAGCTAGTCTGCTGCCAGGGCAGGGCTGGGTGCTTCCAATTGGTCCTGACAGACAGCTGTCTCGCCTATTTATAGCAATTTGCGGGTGATGGAGAGAGCAGTGGTGGAATAAATCCTCCCCAACAGCTGATTCCAGTGTTCCCCTGTCTTTAACATTAAACGCTTTATGTGTATGTATACATATGTGTGTGCAGGCTTCTCCTTTACCTGGTGTGTAAGTCTCTTGCTTTATGATGTTTTTAAGTACATCCTGCATCTTGTCCTGTCCTTGCTGGATCAAGAGAAAAATCTTGCAGCAGCTGTTGTATGTGTATTACAGTTATCTCACCTTCTTTTCTATCTTTCTTACTGCAATTTGACTTAGGTAATTTTTCCCACAGT
>NW_009926890.1:18104-18479 GCF_000696875.1 Nestor notabilis | reverse complement strand
TAGTCATCCCTGCTGCTCCCTGTCAGATCTTCTCTGGTTGGTCCAGCTCTTCCTTGGAGTGCACCATCAGTAGCTGAAGGCACTTTCTGTGGGGACATTCTTTGAGGATGAGAGAGAGCTCTTCACTGAAAGTACTCCTGATCCCTGGAGGTTGCCTATGATTATGAATGTTGTTTCCAATCTTACTTTTGCATTTCAATATGAAAGCCTGAAGTTTTAAGTGGCTTTTAAACCTAACTTGGATGTCTTCAGATGTTTACATACAGGGAGAGTAGCAACTCTAGTGAGCTGGAGAACACATCTGTCAGGCAGGATCTCTTGCTTCTTATTTGGTAGCACTGACTTTGCTGACTCCTGAGTGCCCAGCTTCTTGTT
>NW_009926890.1:13861-18094 GCF_000696875.1 Nestor notabilis | reverse complement strand
CTGCTGAGACTGAATAGTGTCTGATAGTTAAGTACTTCTCTACTGCTCTCAGGATTAGAATAACTGAACACTGTTATCTCTGGCACAAACAGTGTATTTTAGTACACTGTTCTGCTTCTGTCACTTCAAGAAAAATACTTTAAAATGAGGGATTGTGATTTCTCTAATTGAAAGACTTGCAACTGTGGAGTATCGTGCCAGTGCCTGGTGTGAGTCCCAGGATCCTTTGCAGATGTATGTCTTATGGTTGCACAAGTTTGGCTTTCTCAAAGAACAATTTGCTAAGTGAGAATTTAGCATTCAGTCATAGAATCAACTAGGTTGAAAAAGACCTTTAATATCAAGTCCAACTGTTACCTCAGCACTGCCAAGTTCACCACTAAACCATGTCACTAAGGGTTTCATCTGTGAGGTTTTTTGAACACTTCCAGGGATGGCAATTCCAACACTTCTCTAGGAAGCCTGTTCCAACATCTGACCCACCCTTTTGGTGAGGAATTTTTTCCTAGTATCCAGTCTAAACCTCCACTGGCACAGCTTGAGGCCATTACCACTTGTCCTATCACTTCAAGTGACTTGAGTAGTCCTCTGTGTTTTTCCAGGGCATTCTAGGTGGTTTTCTTTGGGAATGCTGAACTCAATATTATGGTTGATTGTTAGCTTTCTTCAAGGATTAAAAGAAGGTATTGCTAAGTAGATGGGAAATATGGTCTTTGCCTCAGATTCAGTTCTTGGGGGGCTAGGGGGATGGAGGGGAGGAGGTTGTGGAACCCTGAAGAGACTGTGAAGGTTGAAGCATGGCAGCTAGAATTCAGGGCAGGCACGTTTCGTGAACAGGGGCTGGCAGTTACTCTTGGCACAAGGTGAAGGGTGTCTTTGTATTTTTGTTTCTCTTTCATGTGGAAGCTGTAGTAACAGGTATGCCATTGGAAAGTCAGTCTTATAAAAGGAGGTGGAGATTCTTCACTTGCTAATGGCAATCCAGCAGGGTGGATATTTCTGGAGCTATGGGGTTTTTCCAGGTGTAATCTGACATCTGCATTGAAAGACACCTTTATGTGGATTCAGAATGGAAGTTAAAGTTGTTGGAAGCAAAGGATTTCAACAGAGGATGGTTGTGCAGGATGTAAAATACACAGAGTAGTAGGTGTACCTAGAGAGCAGATCCTTCAATGGCTAATTCAGTGAGTAGTTTGACTGTGTCCCAGAGGTGAGGAATAGCAGGTACTATTTAAAACCTTGCTTGAGAAGTAGATTACAAACTCTGCTTTTCTGCTTTTATTCTCATAGCTCGTTTTGCTTGTATGTTGGGATGGTGATCTAACTGTAGAGTTTTAATTACCTGGGTAAACTGGGGGGGGCAACTGTATTCAAACAGTCTGTGTCTGTTTTGCTGTAGCAGACTGGCTTGACAGTGTGATGGATTGAAGGCATGTGTAGGATTTGCTGAAAATGCTTGAATTTCATCTATCCTGTCCTTGGTTTGCTAGATGTCAGTCAAGCATTACAGGAGCAAATCTTTATTGATACAGTGATTTTTCTGGCTTGCTTCATAGGGAATAGAGTGGTTGTGTAGGTAAGCAATCAATTTTCTACTGCTTTTGTCCCCAGGACCTTTTCCTCAGAGGTTCTCTCAGAACTACTAAAGACTGGTGACCTGCCTACACAAGGGCTTCCCTTGTCAGCGCTGCTGTTGTAGCTTCAGCGGGCAACAGGTTATTCTAGCTAACTGCATCTCAGCAAAAACCACAATTCCCCAGGGATGTGCAAGTCCTGATTAAACTTTCAGGAAAAGCTTCAGGAGAGGTGCCAGCATAGACTTCATGCTCCAAGAGACAGATCAGTTACCTGGCCCTTCTGGAGAAATCATTTCCCTATCTTAAGATGCTTATGGAGGACTTGGGTTTGGATGCTGCTTCTGAAAGCTTGGTTCAGCAAAGGCCTTAAAGATGGTGTTTTCCTGTAAAACTTAAAAAAATATATTGGCAAATAAAGGCTCAGGACCTTTTCAGAAAGGAAAAGCTTGCGTGTTAGACGCCATTTTGCATGGAAAGGCATGATTAGTACTGCTTTTCACTAAGCACTTGTCTATTTTATTAAATCAAACCCTTGTGATGGAGTTGTGTTCTGTCCCGGTGTAGACTAGAAACCTCTGAACTGTTTTAACCCAGCCATAGTGCCATGGGTTATTGCATTTCAAAGAAATACTGGTGATTGTTCAGGTGCTTTCAGTTTTTTGCTGAAGTAGTTGTCACAACATGAACAAAAGTTGATTTGCTTATTTCATGATTTGCTCTAAGGTATGCTTTTTGGGACTTTATTCTAGAATAGTACAGGTTTTGTTTCCTACCAGTGCTGTGGAAGGATTTGAGTTCTTTAGCCTTTCCCAGTCTACCCTGTATCATGACTTAGTGAATTACTGGATGCCGGTAAGGAATCCATTGTCTTTTATTCTGGTAACATTAAAATTAATTGAAGGAGCATCTACTCTCCTTTCTCCTTATTGGAAGATGATGTGCTGAGATTGCTGTAAAGTTGTGTATTGCTGGGGACACAGGCACAGACTCTTCTCTGTTAATTTTATATACCACATCTGTGTTTTCCAGGGAACTGGTAGGATTAAATATGCATAGCCTTTTGTTTTTAGTGCTTGGGAGACTTCAAGAATCTTGATTTGTTTCTGTTTTTCTCCAAAGGCCGCCTTCCATTAGACCAGGTTGCTCAAAGCCATGTCCAACCTCACCTTGAACACTTCCAGGGATGTCCTTGGAGATTATATTCTATTTTATGTTTACATAATATAAATACTAATTATTATCATCCTTAGATATTATAATTTCACTTATGTTAATGTGGTCTGAGCTCTGTCTGGTTATAAACTGTGTTTAAAGCATAGAAAAGCCATCACGCTTTGCTTACGGATTTATCCTGCTTTTTATTTAACCACCTTGTTGCCAGTTGCAGTTCTATGAGTTGCTCGTGGATTAGACTGAGTATTGAGTCTTAGTCTACAAACAGGGTTGCTTAAGATCGTTGTATTTGAACAGCAAAGGAAAAAGGGGTACTTTGCTCTGCTAGAGTTGTATTTCCAGGTTGAGGATAAACAACTCCAGTTTTTGTTGTCACAAATCCTGTAGCATTGGAATGCAGAAGAGTCATTGGTGGAAGAAGGAAATAAAACAGCCTGTCACCTGCTGGAGATAGAAAATAAATCTGCTGAGCTGAAACAGAGGCTGTTCTGAGTCCTATGGTGATGATGGTAAAACACATTTCCTATCACTTTATGTAAATCTTTCTTGAGGGAGCAGAGGTGGAATTTAGTGCTACAGGAGGTACGGTATGCCCTTCCCTATCTTTCTTGTATGCGTATTTTTTGGGAGAGGGTACAATAATTCACAGAGTGATTTGTTCTGGTGTTCTTGGACTGGGAAAACTTACTGTGGTTCTAAGTTTGGGGTTTGAGATGGAGGGGTGGAGATCTGATTACAGCAGGGAAAAGCACAGAATATTCTTAGGAGACCAATAATTTCTTTGGTTTTGCTTTGCAATCCTCCATGCTGAACTATAACAAATGTTTCATTGAGGGTGAGCCTTGCAGCCATCTTTGTAGCTTTAGCACCCCTCTCATTTTCCTAAACCCATGTTTTCTTTTCCCTTGTACAGGGCTTACGCAGAAGACTCGTCCTCTGTAAAACACGATCCGAGGACAGAGCCAAGCGAGAAAGTGAAGCACGAGGAGGAGGAGGAGAGCAGCGGCAGTGAGGATAGAAAGGCTGTTGCATCGGGTGATGAGGAAGCTCAGCCAGAAGGGAAGAAGAAGAAGCGTTCTGGCTTCAGGGACCGTAAGGTGCCAAACTTGGGCGTATTTCACCTGCATCTCTTGCACTGCAGTAGAAAAAGGGAGAGAAGTTGCAGAACATATTAGTCGGGTTGTGATATGTTGTGGTATGTAAAGAGTCTGGCTTTAGCTCTGTACTTGTCTTTATTTTCTAAGAGATCTTAGTGTTTTGGGAACCTACTTTCTTGGTGTGCTACCTTGACTTTCTTTAGGTTTTATTTGGAAAGCACACTGATTCTCTGAAATGGAGGCCTCTTTTCCCATCTCCAGTTGGATGTCTGAGAAGTCGCTTGTTAAGAAATCAAGGCTCCTGCTTTGATGGCTGTTAGGATGGTGTATGCAAAGTAGGAAATCAGTGCAAAAGAATCCAGCATGTGTGTCTCTGAGTCCATCTG
>NW_009926890.1:2942-13830 GCF_000696875.1 Nestor notabilis | reverse complement strand
TCTTTCCCTGTGAATGTACACAGTGTATGTAGGAAGCAGAAGGTGAGTGTGGAAGAGAGATTACAGGAAAGGTGTATTTGAATTTTACCTTGAATTGTTCCATGTAAACTTAGTTCTTGAAATACAGCCTTACTCCCTATTCACAGTTAGTTGTGTCTCTCTCTTGATGCTTGTGCCTGTTTAATTTTCTTATCAGACACATTTTCAAGAGGAGGAAAGCTTTGGGTAATGAGCTGTAATGTCAACTTGTGACCTGCCTTCACTGTTGGACAATCCTGAGAGCTTAGTTGTCCTCAGAACTGTCTTACAACTAGTTTGGTACTATCTGTAACCACTGTTATTATAAGATGTATTACTTGGTCTGATGGAAAGTCCTGTAACTGAGTTGGCAGACAGCAGTATTTTACTTTTTAAACCTGTCTGGGTGTCATTTTTATTGGGCTATGTTTGATGATTTAATATCTCTGCAGTGCCAAAGAGGAGAGCAGGAGTATATGCTCTTCACTATTCCTTTCTGTGTGATTTGCTTCTGTTAATTATTTTTAAGTCCGTATCCTGGAGGTTGCATCTCATCCGCAGTTAAATTGTGGATGGCAATATAGTGGCTTAACAGCTTTTAATGAAAAATTAAGAGCTGTTTCATTTGAAGTTGCTGAATCGTAGTCTGTTGTTTGTGAGAGTAGACTACCCAACTTGAAATTTCAAATGCCTTATGGTATTTGGGGCTCCAAACTCTCCCTATGGTGACATGCTGGTGGCAGCTCAGTGAACTTATTTTGTAAAATACTATGCTGAAATATGAAGAATGGTCCAGGAGTATGGGTTCTCGGCTTCTGCTGATTTTCTTGGCAACTGGATGTTGGATACACTGACAGCTTCAGCAAAACTTCAACTCCTGCCAGTACCACTCAAGAAAAGCAGGTTATTTTTCCTAGTGTCAGCAGATGAAGGCAGGTTACAAAGAGTGAAGAAATGATCCACCTTCATCCACACTGTTATTTAAAAAAAAACAAAACCAAAACCAAAAACCAAAACAACAAAACCAACACCACACCTATTTGTTGATACAGCAAATGTGATCATTAATTTTAACATGGCTGGTTGCTTCTGGCCAGCTCTTCCTTTCTTATACTGGGCAGGGAGGAATATGGCCACACTTTCCAAATAGCACTTGAGCCAGGCATGGAGGGTGCCCCTGAGATCTGGTGGGAATGACATGCAGCCTTGATCCCTTCTCAGTCTACAGCCCACCTTCCTCCTGCAGTGCTCAACTTGGGAACAACAATTTCAGCAGGGAGAGCACTGTTTAAAACAGACCTTGCAATCTTTTGCCAACATAAGTCCTCTTCCATCAGCCTTAAGGTGGAATGTGCCTTCTGTGACCTGAATGGCAGTGTTGCTTTTGCTTCATTTAATGCAGGATGTAACTGGCAGCCTCGCAGTTGCTGGGTTCTGTGTTTGTTTGAGCAGCTATGCTGTGGGCTTGGTGTTTGATCAGCAGTTGCCTTAGTGAGTCATCTCAGGAGGTATGTTTGAATGTTTCCAGTTCAGATGACAGAGGAAGGTGTGCCCCTGCTCCCAACTCAAAATCAGGGCTGCTCCCAGGATGTGCTGCTCCCCTAATGAGTTGTGTAGCACCTTGGGAATTCCCGACTCTTCTATATATTAAAAAACCCAAAACAAACCAAACAACAAAAACCAAAACCCAAACCAAACCAACAAACAAACAAACCTCCCAAAGAAAAAAAAAAAACCCCAAACCCAAAACCCACCACCCACACTGAAAAGCATTTCCAGCTCTTCCCATAATTAAATGAAAACAGTGTGTTTTCCTTGACAAAATATAAGCTTAATTGAAAGTGTTAAATACTTGTTTGTTATCCCAGTGTTGTTTTTAATGAAGTCGATTAGTACTGAAAATAATAAATTAGTCTTGACATTGCTATTTTGGGTAGTGATTCAGTGAAGAGGAAGTTGAAATACAAATTACTTGGCATCTGCTGGGGCTGGTGCTGGGATCATGTGTGGGTGGTTCGTGGGCATGTGTTATATTGGAGGTTATGCAGTATAGAGGTCCTGACTGGGTAAGGCAGAAAAGGAAAAGATTGTTTGAATGCTTTTATAGTTAGAAGGCTAATGAGCAGTAGTACATGCTGCGGGTGGGCTGATGTGTTAATTAACTTGCAGCATTTTATCAAGATCTGCTTACAGTGTTTGGGTCCTGCAGGTACGCTGCCTTAGGAATGTCAGTCATGCTGAGACTTCATTTTGGTGTGCATTACAGTAGGAAACCCAAAGAAAATCCTAATTAACTTACCCTGCTGAGATGCGTGTGCTGTTGCATGGTCAGGGAGGCCCCAGTGATGCTCTGGAAGTGAACTGAGGTGTTAATTTGGAGCTTTATTTTCATGTCTGCACAGGTTTTTTATTTCTTTTTCCTTTTAACCTGAGGCTTAGCATAAACAGACTGTCTCAACAGCAGCTTCACTCTTGTAGCACAATATGGATTACTTGCTCATCTTTTCCCTCCAGTGCATGCTCTATTAATAAATGTCAAAATAGGACTCTTCCTTTTCAGTCTCATGATCTTTCTGGAGCCCCTTGATTACATGAGGTTGCAGTTCTGGTGGCAGGATGAGAATTTTTGGCTGCTCTCCACTGCATCAAAGTCTGGTGCATACTGGGGAAGGCAACCGCTTCACCAGGAAAGTATTTTGGAGTATTTTGTAGGTGAGAGGTCATGGGAGGAGAGACTTGTCTGGGATGACTTTATGTCCAGATTGTTTCAAAGTAGTGTAAAACCCCCTCACGAATGATGGTATATACACCCAAACACATACACGTGCTTCTATCTCCATGTTTGTGCAGTGTGATCAGGGCACCCATGTTATCGCCTGCTTTGTGTTTAGTGACCTGTCTTGGATAAGGGAGTTGTTCTCATTTGGAGGGTCTTGGCTATTCTCTTCTTGACCTGGCTTCATGTTCAATCCAGTCGTGAAGTCAGAGTGATGTGTTGTAGCGTGTTTGTTTAGTTTTTGCCAGCTGATCAGACCATGTTAGTGAAAGTGAGGCGACTGTGAGTTCAGCTGTGGGCAAAAAGGAATAAATGTTGCTGCATTTGCTTCTTGTAGGGACATTTGAGGATGAAATGTGATTTCTGTTCTGATGAAAGCAGACTGTGAGATCTAAACAAGCATTTTAGATTCAGCTCCCCCCCCCCCGCTTCTGGGTCATTCAGGACTGTTGTTCCTCATAATTTTTCTGGAATGTATTTGTCCTGAAAATAGTGTGTTTGTGTATGCCATAGCTAATTGCTGGAACACAAAAGGACAGAAATAATCAAAACTAACAGTAGCTTCCCATGAAACTGTGAGTAGCTGTACATAATCACATTTTCTTCCAGATCTGAAACTCAAATCACTTAACAGGTAACACCCATTTCATACACTGCAGTGGGCTTACAGGAGCTGCTTTGAGCTTTCATGGAGATGATAGGTCAGCTTGGCTGTGTTCAGCCAGATGTGGCAAACTTTGCATCAGCAAATTATGGTTGTTAAAAATCCTTATTTGCCTGCTTTGCTGTTTGACGCTGCTCTGAGGCCTAATGAGGCGGCCCTACTTCTGTAAGGGCATTCCGCTGCTTTTGTTGGAGGAGAGAAAGCCCAAAACCACTTATGTATTTTTCATGAAACCACAGACTGCATGGGAGCAAACCTTTGGGTTTGTAGATCTGTGTGGTGTGGTTGTGCTGCATGCTGAGACAGGAGACCTTTTCTAGCCTGTGTCATTAGCTGGCTTTTGTGAGCCATACCACATATGAGCTGTACATGGCTTTTGAGCAGCAGACTGATCCTTCTTGCTCTAGAGCCACATATTCAAAATTGCATCTTCAAGAGTGCCTGACAGTCAACCAAGGAAGATCTTGATTTAGCAGTATGTCTGGGTAGAAAATGGGATGGCAAATGATCTAGGAAAGAACCATGTAGTTTTGCTTCTGTGGCAGGTGATGGTTGTATTAGACTTGAGGGTGCAGTGTGGATCTGAATGGGTGGGAAAATTGCTGTGTGTGAAATCAAAGCAAATGTAGACTGCTGAACATCAATAAAGCAGGGGCCTTGAGGATTGCCCTGAGCTTGAGGTAAGAAAGACTTAGCAGTGAAGTTGCTGGACCAGAAAGGAGGAGTCTTGGTAAAGATGACAGATGAAAAGCAAAGGCAATGCCCATACTCCAGGAATGAGGAGGAAAGCTCCTGACAGCAACAAGCCTGCCTGTAGTATCTTAGAAAGATCTTAAAACAGATAGAGGGGAAAGATCTGTTGCAGATGTGAAGTCAAATGTGATAAAATGAAACATGGTTTTACTGGCGGAAGTGTCAGGACTAATGCCTCTGCTGCAGAGGTGGTTTTGAGTACAAGAGGTGTAACTTGCTGAGTTGAAGGAAAGCATTTGAAAGCAATCTTTTCCTACAGGTTTGGAAAATCGTGAGTAATGTAGAGTCTCAGGCAGACAAGTGTTTGTGCTAGAAAGCGAGCTGTGTTGAAAGGGTGTCATGGAGAGAGAGAGCTGCTGGTCATGGTCTTTGGTGTCTGCTCTTGGCTGTAATCCTGGACTTGATACTGTAGTTGGTTTTAGTGTCTTGCTTGAAGGTAAAAATACTTACCTCTGGTTTTGGCTGATGAAGTTGGGTGGGGGTGTTACTCGAGATCAGGTCGTGCTACAGGAAGGAGTGAGATACGGGCCTGAAATCGCAAGTCAAAGATCACTTTGGCATAACAGGTTAAGGCCTGCCAGGTGGGAGCTGTAGACAAAGGCACGTGCAGCTTGGCAGCAGGAAGAGCTGGGGAAGTGCATGGTGTTTGTTGTTTACAGCTGATAGATGGCGGCCTGTAATTTTGCAATGTAGCAGTTGCTCTCAATCCAGTGCCTTTATCTTTGGAGGGCCTTCTGGACTGAAGCAACAGAAAGGGGTTTAGGTTTGTTGCTTGTAGCTGCAAAAGGGACTAGAGACAAAAACGTTCTATGGAAGTGGCTGCAAGAAAGAGGGAGCTGGTGATAGTGGTCGATGTAGGACATTTCTGAATTATGATAAAGCTATGGTGATGCTAAGAGTGGGGAGAACACTTCAGAGATTTTCCTTATAGATAGTCATCTCTGGCTGCCTTTGCTGGAGATCTGAGCTGGAACAAATGTAGAAGAAAGAGGGTTTGTTTTCCCCTAGTTGATTTACCGAAGCCTGGCTTGAGGGATTAAAAGCATTTGGCTTGATTTATCCTAGAAATATGACAACACTAGAGAGTGTGTTTTCTGTCTGATAAACATCAGGGTGGAGAAGTTGTTCAAGTTGAAGGACAAGGCTGAAACAGAACCAAAGCCATAAATGATCTACAGCTGCCTTGGCAGTACCCTTGATCTTGACTGTTCTCTTTTAGCAGATCATTACTTGTTTGGTTTTGTTTTTAGTTCCTGTGGCTCTTGGCCAGAAGTACTGAAGGTTTCAAGAAGTACCTTATGGATTGTTAAACATAGTATATAATGCAGGAATAAAAAGCTGTACGAAGAAGGAAAGTTTTCTGCTCTAATGCATAATGAAGTGTAGGTCCTTGTGTCTTTTTCCTTGCTTGTGACCTTATGATGTGATTTTGTTTATAAAAGCTTTCTGTTCTCTGATTAATTCCAGCTGTGTGTTGGGGCAGATGGTTCTAGGTACAAAATGATCACTACTGGCAGAGTAAGTGGCAGATTGGTGGGAAAAAGAGGACTGAGTAAAGAATGTTGCTGCAGAATTTTGCCAATGTGATAGAAAAGATGAAAAAATTAGGTTGGGTGCCTGAGCAATCAGCTGTGGCTCCAAGTAGTTTTTTCCAAGACTCAGCTTGAAAGTAAATGTCTCTCTCAGCTCTCCAAGACATTTTTCCTTCATTTATTAATCACAAATCGAACCTTCAACACTGTGATTAAAATATTGAGCTGCTTTAGGGGCACAAATGTGATGCTGGTTATGTTCATGTTTAAAAGTGCTTTCAGGGGTTTTGTTAACTTGTATTTCCTCTGCCATCACGAAGAGTCAAAACTTTAAAAATAGTAAAAGACTCTTAGTGTTTGCTCTTACTCCTGGGACATCAGGAGTTGATGCTTCTAGTTTAACTGGTAATTCAAAGGCTGAAGATTGGAGGAGTTTTGACCCTTTCAGCATTATTTCTTGCACGTGTTGTGTTGCTGCACATAATTTTGTTGTCCTGTGGCAAAACCTTCGGAGAGGACTAGGAGTAGCTGTTGATGTAAGTCCTGGGGGAGGAACCATGTGTATCTAATACTGGTTACATTTAATTTCCAGGTGATGGAATATGAGAACAGGATCAGAGCTTACTCCACGCCAGACAAAATCTTCAGATACTTCGCCACTTTAAAAGTCATAAATGAGCACGGTGAATCAGAGGTTTTTATGACACCGCAGGATTTCGTGAGATCAATAACACCTAATGAAAAACAACCGGAAAGTAAGTGATGTCTGTGTAATAATTGGAGGAACTAATACAGCCAAGGGGAATACACTCTCCAGTCTCTGCTTGCCTGATCTTTAAACTTCCCATCAAACATTTATGTTGTTAGGTATTGTTCTTGTTATGTTGAGAGGTATGGCACAGAAGGTGGGTTACTATATGATTCGGGTGCTGCCACAGTCAAAAAAAGTGATGCCCTCAACCCATGTGTTACAGCAATGCTACAGTGTGCAGAAGGATAAACAGATAAAACAAATGTAGGAGCAAGGCAGCAAGTTACCAATGCAGCTATGCAGGAGCTACTCCTATCTTTCCAGCAGAGTCTGCAGCATGTCCATGCTGGCTTGAACCCAGTTGAATGGCAGCAGCCGAATAACACAGTGAGCTTTCAGGTTCAGAAGTGTTGGTCATGGTACAGTTCTTGGGAGCTCCGAACCAGGGATTGCCAGGGCTAGGAAGCACCTCCTGAAGCTATCTATTCCATCTCCATGCTCCAGTCCAAACATTAGCTTAATCCCTCCCATGTTGCATGAAGTACTGTTGTAGCATGGTATATCTCCTTGGTATGAGCCCTTGAAGAGCAGATGAGATGACTTTCTTGTATATTTAACAGTAAAGGGTTATCTTCAACTGAAACGCTTTAGGAATTGTTCATAAACCTACAAAAGGAGGTTGCTTTGGCAAGGAAAACCTTAGGAATGGCAAGGAAACCCCTAGCAATAAAGGGGTCCAGGCAACCATGTGTTTGTGGCTGAGCTGTGGTGCTGCTGGTCAGGGTGCGGCTCATCTCTGCCAGCTTCAAATTCCCTGCATGTTGCAGGGAAGCGGGTCAGCTGTGGTACCTGTGGGGGTTTGGCAGGCAGCAGGTGGGAGACCAGACACTTTTTTTCTGGTCTGGAAAGCCATGTCCTGAGTGTTTGGTAAGAGGCTGATTTATGTGGAGTGGCTTTGAGGATTTTTTGCCTGTCTTCTGTTTTGGAGGAGATTTGTGGTTTGGGTGAGACATGGGAAATCAGGTTTCTTGGTCTCCCACAGTGTATCTCAAATGAAACAGGATTTCGTCAAATTAAAGCTCCTTTCTGCAGGCATTAATGAAGAACTTCAGCCCTCAAATGCTAACTTTTTGAGCGTGGGGTTTATGTACAAACTGTAAAACTGTTTTGATATCTTCTGTGACAGCTGTTTAATGTACACTTGTGCTTAGAAAACAAGGATATGAAGCATGTGCAGAAGGGAAGAAAACACAATCCTGGCATTAGTGTTAAATGCATGTTGGTAAATTGATATTTACCTTTTCATCAAGTCCTGAAAATGGCTGTAGTTCTTATATGGTTTCATCTTCAGCGAAGTAGTTTAAGCAATAAACAGAAGATAATGGTCACAGATGCTGAAATTGTGTGCTACCATCTTACCTTTCTAAAGCGCCTTGAACTGGTACTTTGAAAAGCAGTAGCTCCTGGTTAAGTGTGAGTCTTCCTGTGCAAGTAATGTTTTTGGTTTTGTTTTTGTCAGCCAGCTTAAAAATAGGAAACATCCTGATTCTCTTTTACTACTTTCATGCAATATATGTGATTAGCGCATTTTAAGGCGTGCAGAAAACGTCTACTTTGGAGACAAGCAAAGGTGACTAATGGGAAATAATGTCTCAGTCACTAACTTCCTAATGTAACTATTATCCTGGCAAGGCCATCTGCTTAAATGGCTCAGTGAAGCCTGTTGTGGCCTTTAAGTGACACAGAGCAGCCTATAAGGGAAGAAAATTGCCTTAGTGATACTTACACGTGCTCTTGGAAAGTGGAATGAGATGGAAATTGAACTTTGGCTGCCCATCAGCAGGCAAAGCATGAGAGTGGGCATCTTAGATCTTCTTGGTTTGAAAGTACGACTTGAGGACTGTAACTGTCACAGACTTGTTTCTAGATGAAGCTGCTGCTAGGATGGTTCTTTCTTACAAGTGCTGTATGTCATGACAATCACAGTAAATGTTTTTTTAATTATAATGAACAGTAGAAGAGTAGAATGCTTAATGCCACAGTAAAGTCAAACCAGCCATAACCTTGTTCCCAAATGTTTTAAAATCTGGTGAGAACAAAAAAAAAAAAGTTGTGTGGTTTTGGGGTTTGTAGTATTTTTTTGTTTGTTTGTTTTGTTTTGCTTTGTTGTTTTGTTTTGGGTTTTTTTTAACCCAGAAGTTAAAAACAAAGACACTACCTGCTCACCAGATTACAGACTTTACATCTGTCTGGCACTTTTGACTCATAAGACAATCAGCATTATAGATAAGTAAGGAAATTCTGGGGCTGCTTTCTCCTTTAGTCATGACTCAGGTGTGTCCTCCACCCGGACCGGAGCATTCTTCCTTCATCTCGGGGCGTTTCTGCAGGTGGTGATGGAGTGCCCCCGGAAATCTCTTTCAGGTAGTAACATAGCCTGCTGTTATCATACTAGTGTGGTATGTTAATGCTTGAACTGAATTGCGGATTACTTTGTGCAGTCCCACTGACTACAAGGCTTTCCATGAGTGGTATTTGTTGGTAGGATCGAGTGGTGAAACAATTGGCGTCTGGATCTGTGAATTAATACGATCCTGCATAAGTAGTCTGAGACACGAGGAGGATGGAGGATGCTCTGTATGCTCAAGCTGCTGGTTGTAATTTCAGCAAGTAACTTTTTGCTAATGTGTCTGCTATTTTACAGAAAGAAAATACTATGAAATGTAAATGAAAGGGAGTAATGAGGTATCTGAGTCCCTGTTCTATTTGTTTTTGAACTGCTAATATACTGTGGAGTATCATATGCCTGATTCATTTTTATGGATTACATAGGGGAAAGTTGATTTATTGTCAGTAAATTGTCAACTTATTTCTACACAGTGTTTTGCTGGTTTGGGGAAAATGAATGCCAGTTCATTACCTCCTGTAGATTGCTTTCCTCAGTTCAGTAAAATTTCCTGTCACAGCTTTCCCAAGTATGCAAGCTGTGCTTAAGGTGTGACACATTCTTGCTGGGCTTGGAACTGTCTGTCAGAATAAGACAAAGAATGGCATTAAACTTGGAAGCTGCTTTGGAAAAAAACTTCTTTATATGCTGTCTGAAAAGTCCAAGTGCCAACAGAAGTGTGGGCAGTGACATCTGTTCCCTGCAGTCCTTTGTTAGATTTTTTTCGTCCCACCTCCTCTCATACCTGAGAGAGCTTTTCTCCAAGGCTGGATTAACAGAGGTGGTTGCTTCAGTCCATCCCTGCTGGCACTCGCTTGGTGCCTCAGCCCAAACCCAGCTGAACATACTACCTCTCAGTCTCTGGTGGGAAGGGTAAGAGATTGTAAAAACCCTTTTGTAGATGTTGTAGCTCTTTGGAGACAGGTAGAATTCCGCTGAAAAAGATGCATGAAGCCATGACACTTGGCAGGAGCTATAACTGTGCCTGATATTAGCAGGTCATTGCTGGCATGTTCTCTGTAGTCTTAGGCATCTGTTGGCTTGCATGAACGTTTTCAAGTGCTTGGACTTGCCTGGCCTGCCCCGTCCTCCTCTCTTCCCTACCCTCTGAGTTACTTCCATATCCACAGGTTTCTCTGGGTCTGTTCTACGCTAATTGTTTTCCTGGGGAAAGTGATTATTTTGAGGCATCCAGGGCTAAAAAGACCTGTGGCATTATCAGCCAACACCAGTAATTGAAAGAAGTAGACAATGCTTCATATCTTATCACAGTACACTGTAACGAAGACAGGTTACACCCCAAACAGTCTTTCTCTTCCATGCCAGTGTTAACCTCCCTCCTGCCACATGGAAGATGCCTTTCAAGATCCACCATGCACTGCAGCAGTTCAGATATCTGAACTCTTGGAAATGTCCTGGAAGGCGTGTGTGTGTTTTGGGGTTTTTGTTGTTGTTGTTGTTGTGGGGTTTTTGTGTCTGTAAGAAACCACAAACATGCTGTTGAACCTTAGCCAGGAGCAGCAGCTGTGCCTCTGTGCACAGGATGGTGTCAGAGGAGAGGAGCTGTGAAGGACAGAGCTGATGTCTGATGACTTGATCAGACTGTATAGCTTGACTCTCAGTTTTGAAATGGTTTGTTTTTTATGTTTGGACTTCATGAGCACAAGCTGGCTCTGGACTGTTTGTAGTGCTTGTGTGATTATTCGTTATTTTGTGTTAAACTTGTAAAATACGGGTCTGATCTGTAGAACTAACAGTCATGAGCTGTGACAAGCACTCACTTGGTCTGGTGGGGAGGGGGAGGATTCCCTAGGCTCGTACAGATCCCTAAAGTTATGCAAAGCATTCAACTGGAATACTTAGACTCAGAAGGAAACTAGAGATGCTGAACTTGCCTTTGGTTCATTGATGGGGACTTCTGTGTTCTCCCCAAAATACATCTATGGAG
>NW_009926890.1:0-2911 GCF_000696875.1 Nestor notabilis | reverse complement strand
TCTTGAGGGAAAGAATGAGAGTGAGGGGGAGGTAGCTTGATGGTAATCTACTGAATGAGGAGGGTGAATAGATACGGGTTTGTTTGGGTTTTTTTTTTTTTCTGTGAAAATACATCATTCCTAGGGAAGAATCATCTTTGAGCGTGTAATGGCCAACAGAATACCCCAGGAACTTAGCCAAGGAGGAGCGAGAGGTGCATTTGTGTGCATACTTACGTGATAGTTAGCAGAAGAAACAAACCATTTCAGCTTTCGGTATAGATGACAGGTTTGTGTTATGAATGCACATCTCATAGAGACTGACTTGCCTGTTGTAGGAGCGGGTCAGATGTAAGCGAAGTAGTTCCTTGAATAGAACAGTTCTGGGCTTTAACATAAACCTGAGAGTGTTACCTCCTGAGAAATCTCAGGCAGCTCATTGTTTGTTTGCAGATTACATTTTAAATTCAGAGGAGAAACTCATACAAAAATCAGAAGCGGGGTTACAGCTCTGGAGGGGAAAACTGGGTCCAGCATTTTTTCCTCCCCTAATGTAGCATGTTGCATGTTATGGTTACCAGGCTCTTCTTCAGTCTTGGTTATTAGCCCTTTTGCTTATCTACTTACAAGAAAAAGAGTCCATGTTATATATAGAGAAACTGGAAAGGAAAACCAGATAAATGTTACCCAAATAATATGAAAAATCTGACAAGGATATCAAGACTGGAAGGAGTTGAAAAAGCTTTTCTGTCAGTGGAAAACTGCTGGCATCCCAGAGGAAATCATGATGGTTTCTAATTGATCACAACTGTGTTCTTGGCATAATATAATCGTTCTTCTGGAAACCCATTTGTTAAAGTATTTTTTTTAAACTGCAATCTATAATCTGCTGCCCATGGCTGCTGGTTTTCTTTTTCTTTCTTTTTTAAACAGGATAACATGCAGAGCTTAGTAATTATTTAGCTATTTATCAAGTGTGGTAACTGGATAGTTTGAATCCATGGAATGTATGTTTTCATTAATCAATAGAAATACAATAAACATTTGATGTTAGATTTTATTAGAGCTGAAGAAGAGTAACAGCAGGTTATTCTGTGTTTTTTCCTTTACATAAATAATTCCTTCTCCATTAAAAGAATCTTCTCAGCCTAGGAAAAATAAGTAAATGCAGACAATATGGTTCTCTTGTTGAACACTCTCTTTTCCCCCTTGTGGCAGGTAGTGAGTACAAGTCATTTTGGTTTATTTTGAAACAATTTTGATTTTAGTGCTGAAATGTGAGAGTACCGTCACATGAGTAAGAGTGGAGGCCTATATTCTTAGTATGGGTGAGTAAGTGGTGTCAGTCTAATCTGAAATAACATTTCTAGTGATGCTGTTTGCTGAGGTACTGTACGGCAGTGCTGCTGTTTCTTTTGGTCCCCTGATACCACTTTAGGTGGTATCAGAATTTGTAGGAGTAATACATAGTGGTACTTCAAGATTACAAGCAAGCTGGCTATGGTGAGCAAGTTAGGAAATCGTTGCAGGTCACCATAGGCACTACTGAAAGTGACTGGCTGGTGCAAAACCCTTGGCTGGGGCAGAGCAAAAGGGGCTTCAGTAATCCAGATGCATAGTGAAAGGTGAGGTGTTGTACATTGGTTGATGTAAATAAAAAGCATATACTGGCCAGGACGTAGTGAAAGTTCTGGGTTTGTTCAAGCAGAAATGAGCACCAAAACCCAGCTGCTCTGGGTGGTCACTATGCAATCTGGAGTAGCCATGGTGTGCCTTGCGCTGCCTTCTGTCCCAGGGAAGCTGTGTGAAGCAGCCAGCTGTCCTCCTGGAAAGACTTCTGTATTTCATTGCCATCTCCCTTGAAGGAGATCCTTTAATCCATTCCTGGGAGAATAGTATTTCATCCCGTGCTTTTCAGTGAAAGGTGGAAAAGCTCTTTTTCACTGTTAAACATGCCTATTAGCTTGTGTTCCTGCAGCTTGGTAGCAATAGCCCAGCCAGGGTCTATTTGTTTTACGAGTGTATCACAGACAATCCTGCGGTAGCTTTAACTTAGCACACTTGTCTTTTCACTAACAGAGATCTAATAACTAATATTCTTTCCTTTCCTTGTTCAGATGTGATTGTCCTAATTCCTGCAGTGTTTCCATTAGTTCTCCAGCCTACGCAAACACTGAATTCCTATTGTAATGTTTTGGAGGAAAAGCCTTTTGGGTTTTTTATGTAACATAGAGAAACAACACCATAGGCATCAAGCAACAGGCCCTCTTTTTTCTTGCTTTCCTTTCGTCACCTTTTAAGACTAGAGACTCATGGGAAAACATATAGCTAAGTTCATAAAAAGAACATAAACTGTATTTGAAAAAGGAAGATGTATTGAATAAAACTGTGTGCCTTGAACTTATAAAAGCCTGTTTTCACCTTTTGAATTGGCTTATTCTGTTAGGAGCTACAGCAAGGTGAATTTTATAGTGGGTCTTAAACATGCAGCTTAGTTAATGCAGGAGAGCAGAGGGATATTGTTGTGCATGGCTGGGAAAAAGAGTGAGCATAAAACACTGATGTGAACCAATATTCTTGTGCCTGCAATAGAATAATAATCTTTTAGGCTGAAAAAGACGAACCTTTAAGCTAGCACTGCCAAGTCCACCGCTAAAACCCATGCCTGTAAGTGCCACATCTGCATGTCTTTTAAATACCTCCAGGGATGGTGACTTCATCGCTTCCCTGGGCAGCCTGTTCTAATGCTTGACAACCCTTGCACTGAAGAAATTTTTCCTAATATACAATTCCTGGCACAATTTGAGGCTCTTTCCTCTTGTCCTGTCGCTTCTTACCTGGGAGAAGGCACAACTACCCACCTGGCTCCTGCTTCTGATTTAAGAGAATCACAGCTATTATGTTTCTGGTAAAATGAAAGATTGACTAACAA
>NW_009926889.1:77191-85759 GCF_000696875.1 Nestor notabilis | reverse complement strand
ATCCCTTAGCATAGCATCCACCCGATCGTCCAGTTCCTCAGTCTACCCTTATCCAGGCTTTTAAAACCGAATAAATACGTTTTCCCCAAATTAAGTTATTTTAAACATGTTTTACAATGAAGGTTCTGCTTGTTGAGTTCTCGTGTGGTTTATCCACGGGTTTGCTGCAGCTCCCATTCTCTAACCTGTTGCGTTTCCATACTCTGTACTCTGCTCCAAAATACCTTCTGGAAATAAGATTGCAGCTTTTCTTCCCTATGCAGAAAGCTTGAGTGAAAGTTTTCTTCAGGGATCCATTCAATAGATATCTTCAAGGGGACCTACTTGTATTTTCTTCATAAACATGCATAAAAGTGGGCCAGGAAGGCTGTGCAGTGATCATGGCTCAGCATAAATGTCAATACTGATAGATGGAGAGATCACTGCTCTGGTGCTGGAAGACAGGTATATCATAGCCAGTTTGTAATCTGCATCTTATGCGTATTTAAATACAGATTGGTCTGAAGAATCCAGTCCCTTTTCTTGACCATGTCATTTGCCTCCGGGTTAAAAAGGAGCCAGCACTGTACATGCAGTTTTAAGAAATCCCTCAAACTTAAGCAAAACTTCCTCGGCTCAGGTATGCACATGGATACATCAATTCCTCCATTAGGTGCTTTCTTTTAAGTATGTTCTGTCTGGAGAAAAGAACTACAGAAGTAGGGGGCTGGATAACAAGCTACAGAGTGGAGAGGTTAAATAATGCAGGAGAACAAGCTTTTTGGTCAAGGCACAGAACAGATGGGAAAAGCAAATGGTTTATAGGACCTTAAATACCTCGTAGTTTACTGACAGAGTGATCCTCACCTCAGCCCTTTGGGAAGACAAGAGTTGAAAGGATTAAGCGAGAGGCACAGAAAAACAGAGAAGAGAATTTGAAGAGGCTCAAGATTCAGCCTTCATTTTAGTTCAGATTTGTCCTGAAACAGAGAAACATCCCCAGATTGGCTTCAGACACCAGGACGTTTCCAGCTGCATTATGTGATGCATAACTCAGAGGTACATAAAAGCCACACAAGTACGTTCAGATACCCACACCCAAACCGGAGCTGGAAAACAGCAGCTTTTGAAGAGAAGGTCGAGCAGCCCCAAGAGCAAAGTCTGTCCCCTGCTTCCTTTACCACCATGGAGGTGCTGGAAGCAGCCCTTGCTCAGCTTTCCAAGTGAAAGCCGCTACCAACAATGCTGAATTACTTAAAAATTGATGTTTATTGCCCACATGGTGTGCAGCTGAGCGAGCTGCTGTGGCTCCTCGCAAGAGGGAAAATGCTTGTTGAATGAACCATCATCTGCCCCCGCCTTCTTTTATTATTATTTTATTTATTTTTTTAAGGTTTAATTGAATGTGGGAGAGACAGGTTTGGAACTGCTTTTGGGTAATGGCAGAAGAACTTCTTTTAAGTAATCTGGTGTAGTTCCAAAAGGCATTCCAGTTCTCAGAAAAGTGGGTATTACCAGTCATTGCTTATATGCTGCGAGTTGAAAGATTGGTGATTTTCTCTGCCAAAGTTTACAGTCAGCCTTCACCATGACAGTAGATCAAATACATGTACTTGCCTGGGCAGCTGACCTGGTTTGAACTCAGCAAGTGTTACTCTCTCTCACGGCTACATTTTGGGAGCAAATACTCTGCTGTGCTTTTTAAAGCAATCTTAACCTTGTAAAGCATTAACCAGCCTCTCAAGCCCGTTTCAAGCACCTAGTGCCCTTAGTACTCAGGAAATTATTTAGACCCAGTAGGTGTGAGCAGCCAGATGACAGAACTGGATTGAGACAAGTGATAAGGGAGTAGCTGGCCTGCTTTGCAGTCAGACCTTTCCCTGAATAAGGACAACTCCCAGCTGGTGCCAATGGGAAACAACTTGATCCTTCCGTTTATTCCTCTGCACTCCATTCCTCTTTCTTCCCCACTTTTGGCTTGCATGCTGCAGAAAGACAGTTGGAAATAGCTGTTCTTACATGCTCAGGCTGTTTGATTTTGGAAGTTGGCACTGGTTTTACTGGAGATAGAAGAGCACCCACGAGCACAGAATAAACAGCCCGTCCACAGGCAGAGCTGTAACAGAAGGGTAGAGTGAAAGGTGCAGGAGCTGAGCATCTCCTCCTTAATCAGAGTTTCTACTGAAGTCAATGACCCAGATTTCTCTGACTTCAAATGGCTGTTTTCAGAGAGCTTGCCGGAGGCATGGTGCTGGGGAAGGTCAGGCAGAATTTAGCCTGAAGTATTCTGCATGCATAGGCTTATCCGATCTGGATCTGTACAACTTGCGACTGAAAACCCATATTCTTCAATGAGGTCTGTGAAAGTCACTGACTTGACTGGTACCTTGGGCTTCACACTTGCAAGGCTGCACTAACTCTGGGATTTCTTTCTGTCCTGGGTTTCTGGATCAGTTCTGTGCCATCCACCTTGCTCCAAGGTTTCCCTCTTAAAAATAGTTGTAAAAAAAGAATACAGAAAACCCCAAATGGCTTTTAATGCCGTGGGTTTAGATTATTAAGAACCCAGAAATGTGGTAAACCTCTCTTGTCTTGGCAAGAAAGCCTGATCTTCTGCAAAAGATTGGGAAAATTCCTAAAGACAAAACCCAGACTGCTAAATATAAAGGTATTAAAATCATGCCATGTCTCTTTATGAAAGAATCATTGTAAATGCACATATTTTAAACAAGCAGCAAATAGGGCAGAAACACACATTAATCTGTATGCAGTTTATCCTGTAGGTTTAGATTCATTACATCTTGCAGATGAGGCTGGTTTGGTTTTGTGGATTTTTCCCCCCTCTTTTTTCAATGTACTCCCCCTTTCAGTTATATGCAGCAGCAGAGCAGGTTCCTGATATGGATGCCAGCTTGCAGCACCCTTCCTTAGCCCAGCCAGGGGGATTCTGCTAAATTATCATCTCTCTTGTGGCCCACTTTATTCTGTTTAAATCTCTCATCAGAAATATCAGCTGGAAGCTAGTTGCTATCTCAGTATCAGAATATGCACACTGAGTATGTTCAATCTCAGCGTGACAGGCTTCCCAGGTTTTTGGAAACCTACTTATGCAAATACCATAATGCAGCATACAGACAGTAACAATGAACACTGTCTTAAGAGGCAAATGTACCCCAGATTCCATGCATGTATCTCCCTACTTTAGTTGATACAGAAAGTCCGATTAGATCTCTAAAGATTACATTTTAAAAGGGCTTGGAAAAAATGGAGTATTAGTAACCTGGATTTTTTTAAATGTATGTCCAACCATAGAATCAGCTTTACTGACACAGAGCGTCCCAAAGCTGGATTTCTGTGTTTATCAAAAGGAGGTATTTTCCCATAATCGTACGTTGGCTTTGTCTTACCAGTGTGCAGAGCTGCTGCATACTGTGACGCAGGATGGAGCAGCTGCACATCGAGGATGGTGCTCCGAGGGAGAGGAGCGGATTCAGAGCATTCAAACCACGGGTTACCTCTCCGTTCCGCTGGAGTCGGCAGCTCTGCAGCAGTCCTGCTGCTCCTTTCATCCTCTGAAAGACTCGGCTAATTGCTAACGTCTCCCTGCAAAAACAGATGTGTACGTATGAGACATATACTGAAAGAGACGCACGCTGAAAGACACGCACAATACTTGCCATTTCAAACAGTTCAGCTTTGTAAAGTTGTTTCTATGCATTTAAGTGAAATGTTTAAGTTAGTTGAGATGAGCACAACAATAGCTGGCAGCTCTATCATAATAACCCTTCAATATACATGCAGGCACAAGGAAGCAGAGACATTGCTATTGTTGCTTTATTCTGCCTTTGACTTTTTTGTGTCATGTATTCTTTTAAAGTGATCTGCTCTGAGATGCAGTAATGTGGGTGCATAATTGACTGTATTTGGACTAAAGATAGTCTTTTCTCTATGTTTTCCTGGCCAGGCATTTGGACTATAAGCAGTATTGTACGAATCAGGCAGAAAGTTATACAGAAAACATCAGACACAACTAGTTTAATATTAAAACAGCTTTGTATTATTTTTATTCCCATTCATTTTTAAAGCCTTTCAACAAAAATCTTTAATTGCTTTGCAGAGTAAATTGCTTGTGAAGGCTCACAATTAGCATTTTCATAGGCAGGTTTTGTTGTTTCTTTTTCTTGGGTTTTTTAAACCACCAAAGGGCGTAAACATACTTACAGTTTTCTATAGCCATATGACAGCATGTACGCAAGGAAATAAAGATGTCCTTCTCCTGTGTTTTCCCTTAAATGGCTTTGACCTGGAGAATACATTATGTTGACTGGCATGAGGATGAAGGCTGCGATCTTATTTTTACTGTTTGTTATAGCGGTTTCAAACTTATCAAAGAAGAAATAGAGGCTTTTCAGATGGCTGCTTGCCAACATCACTAATCAGAATTTTAATGAGATTTTTCGAGGCCTAAATTAGGTCTAATTAACAATATATAAAGCAAATGTATAATGCCACAGAAGGAATGTAGCCTGCATATAGAATGTTGCAATCTCTATACAAATAGAAATGTTGAACAAAATACACATTCTTATGCAGGTTTAAATATAAACAGCTGCTTTTTCTTTAATGTTACGCCTTAATTAACAAATTGCGTTTGGAAAACGTGGTCCTAGATTTTATAACAACTTCGACATCTCTGTAGGGCAGTAATGCAGGTGCTGATAGCTGAACCCCCTCTACTGGTCCTGTTTGCCCTGTTACAAGACTCCTGAAAACCCCAGGTCTCGGTGGCGATGTGAGCTGGGCTCTTTTACTTCCCCCAAGTGCTCCATTTGCCATCATTACATCTCTGGGCGGACCATGTGTTCCTATTGTTTGTGGGCAGGATAACTAGCCTGCAGCTCCCATTTCATCACAAAAGGCATGGTTATATTTAGTCTACGCACACTGTTTTTCCTCTGAGCATTTTAGACCAAAAATGATTAACAACTACAAAACGTCATCCTCAAAACAGAGTGCTTGTTCTTCCCCTGAAGTATATTCTGTGCAAAGAAGGATAAACCAAAAGGACTTTTCTCCCCCTGCAAGATTTTATTATTTATGGTACCATAGTTCAGTTTTCTCCTTGTCTGGTTTATCTGTTTCATATGGAATACTTCAAAAAAGGAAAGCATCTTTAATCAGAGTTGCTCAGATGCAGCTTAATGCAATTAAACACCTCAAAGCATGGAACTGCAGCTTCTGCCCAAACAAACCATTTTATTCACGTACTGAGACCATTAACCAGGAAGTCTTGCAAAGCCTTTTTGCGAGTTTCAGGCTTAGTAAACCTCATTTCTTTTTCCCTGCTAAATCAATCTGCTCTGATTCATTTAGCTCAAGAAACAAAAGATAAATAACAGCAGTAACAACAGGCATAAAAAAACCCACCCAAGCATACCAGAACAGGATGAGTACGAAACCCAAACCAAATACTCGCCCTTGCACGAACTCCAGGTCATCATTTCTAGTAGTATTGGGTTGGAGTGTTCTGAACACTTGTGCAAGACTTAAGTGTTGCTTTAGACTGGGTTTACCTGGAAAGCTGTAAGAAGTTTATGGTAACTGCTAAAACCCGTAGTTAATGAGATAGTTGTTAACTGACCAGTAGCTTTAAACTAGCATCAGCCGTATTCTAAGTAGGTTTAAATAGCCATTTCAAATGTGTGTTTCTTTAAGTGTGTAAATAAATATAGTCACAGCAACTTTAAAGAAAGAGCCAAACCACAGGGCAGAGGAAGCCAAAATCATTTTGCATCTGTTACAACACTCAGGATAATGTTTTGGTTGATTTATAGTGGAAATATTTGTTTTTCAGCTGGAATTTTGGTAACTCAGAACAGATGTTCACAGCAAGGCTGGAATACTGTCTACCCGTGCTTCTTTCTTAAGTGCTGTTAGACATTTAATCTAGGAAAAAATTAATATACTGTGAAATTACTGTTCTTACAGAAGTTACATAGTAATGGGATTCCAATTCAGTTATTTTTCCATTTTATCAAATCTCAAGACATACAGTAACACATGCAGAAAAAAACAACTACCAAAGCAGCTAGATTTCATCTGCTTCGTGACCTTGGACAGAGGAGAAGTGCTTACCTATCACTACTTTTTTTCCAAAGCCTTGTAGCATCGAACCAACTCAGCTCTCTGACGTTCTTCCACCTTCGCTGAGCTAGGGAATGTTTAAGCGAGGGGAGCAAAGAATGTTCTTGTGATGAGAAAGTTATTCGTATCTCCCAAAAACCATCAAGAATACAGTATGTTGCTTTTTAAAAGTCCTATTTGTATCACTTAAGGACCTCTGACTACAGAGCAGCCATGAGACCAGTTCTCTCTTCCCCATTGATTTACTCATGTCCTGCAACATTCATCCAGAAGAGCAGAGGGAGCGTGTCTCCATGCTTATTAGCAAGGGGAGCACCGTGTTCTGAAACCCATAGACATCTCTACTTTTGCTTCAGGAGCACCAAGCTCCTAAGCTCAGAAGTGAACAGCACTTCTGTCAGTTTGGAGAGGCTGCCTTTTTTCCTAGAGAGGCAAGTTACAGTCTCCTCTCCAAGTGCAAACATCCAAAGCTATTTGCTGATGTGAATTCCATATTGCCAGTGGAGCTCTGCCTGATATTTTTACCTTATGAGGTCTGTTGTTTCTTCTAGGAACTTTCAGATACTCTAAGCACAACGTTCTTGCTTCCCAGGAAAGATCCGCACAAGCTGGCATGCAGCTATTTAATGATTATCCCATTTGCAGCTACCTACCTTTCCAGGTGGCATCACTGTATTCCTAATGACTGATAGCACTGACAGCATCAGAGAGGAGCCAGTAGCTTGTCTCTGTGTGAAGCAAATATTTTGAATTACAATTACTGCATTAAGCTCTTGAAGATGTACACAGAGAGGTTTCCTCGCTGATTCGGTGCACTTACAGTAATGCATGATAACCTGCTCTGCTTGGGGAGAGCTGCCTGCTGCCAGAGGCATGCTGCCAAGCTCAGTCCTCTGCTAGTGGCAGCATAGTGATCAGTCCTGAGTGCCATCAGCTGAGGAAAGGCGAGGCAGAGTGCTGCTCTTTGAGCCTCAGGTGTTCTGCACCAGTATCTCGTCTTGAGAGATGCATTAACAACACTGGAAGAAGTGGAACCTCTGTACAAGCTTGTTGGGCAAATGCAGTACAAATGCAGATTTTACTAGAATATATTCTTTGCAAGCAAGATAGTATTTATAGTGGTGACATGAGTCACCTTCTTAGATACCATGGATACAGCATTTCATCCGCTATCTCCATTAAATACCACCAGTTGTTCACAGTATTTTGCACTTGCACTTTTACAACTGGATGATTGTTTTGCTCCTTAAGGTGTTCCTTCCTCTCTGTCCTGGTGAGAACTGGAGCCAAGGGACACTGAAATGCTTCTGTGACTGAGAAACAAAACTTCAACTGCTGTAGACCTTTAGGCAAGATTTTGGGAACATTTCTCTGACGCTTTGCTCAGACACACAGCACCATTATTTTATGTTGGTTATCTAACTAACTTGTCAACTGTTAAATTATGTGAATTCTTCCTTGGTAAAGCTGTCCCTTCTGCAAGCAGGGACATACTGTCTCATTTGAGCAGTAGGTGTTAGACCCAGGCACCCCTGAGATACCAAAGTGCTGGGCTCTCACAGCTGTCTGCATCCTGCACTCCTGGTCATGGGTCCAAGGAATGTTTTCACTCTTTGTTTATAATCCCTTATATTTGGGCTTTAAGCTACAGGGAACCTCCAGCCTGAGGCCCCAGCTGGGTGGGAAGAGCTGTGCAACAACACCAAAAAGCACAGAGCTACATCTGATGTTTGTCATACATGCGCCCCAGGAGTTTTCATCACTGGAAATGCTCTGCTGTGTGTTATCAGATGGAAAAGTTCTGAAGCATTTTTTTAGAACTGTGTTCGAAACATAATTTTTTCTTCTAACTTAAACCTTTACACTAGCTCTGCAGCCTTCGCTTATCAGACGGTTCAGTACAGGGGTTAAAGCACCAGGCTGGAGACTGGCACTTGTCTCTCCAGCCTCTGCCACCACTTGCTGCACGACCTTGGACAAGCCACTCAGTTTCCATCAGTGTTGTCTCATTGTTTGTCCCTGTTTCCTGCAGGTGCAGGTAGGAGCATCTTAAGAGAGTAACATCTGTATCCCAGATGAGTATTTGCAGGAGTTAGCTGTGTGATTTCAGATGTAAATAAGGTAATGAGGTCTGTTATGACATTGACAGATTGCAAGCCTCTTGCACACAACAGCCAGTTACTACTTTGAGTAATAAGTCCTGTCGCAGCACATTGTACTTCTCTGAACCTCACAGTAATATCCTCTTGTTGCTCTCTCAAGCCCTGTTAATGAGATGCCCAGAGGCTGGGAGAAGGCATCTGCTTAGTAACAGAGTTGGCAGGTTTGTGCACTTTGCTAGCACAGACAAACAGTCTCATAGTGGTTCACCATAAGAAACCTGAACTGCTTAGATCCCAGTTAAGAGTGTGATCCTGCCAGGTGCTGAATTGTTGTTGAGAGCTG
>NW_009926889.1:37518-77160 GCF_000696875.1 Nestor notabilis | reverse complement strand
GCAGGAAAAGGCACTCAGCATGCTGCAGGTCCAGTCTGGCTCGGACAGGGCACCTCTGCAAGAAAACACTGTGATTACTCTGGATTACTACTAGGCAAAACTAGTTTACTTATGAGTTGTGCTGAGGTCCTTTAGAAGTCAGTCAAAGGCTTTATTATGCTAAGATTAGTAGCTCATGAGTAATCTCTACTAGAACAATTCATTCTCACTAGGCTGTTGAAATTTGCTGTACCTGAGCCACATGGACTGGTTTTTAAAACCAAAGAAATCTGTGAAAACAGCGTATTTCTGGCATAAAGGTCAGAAAAAGGCCTGTCGTGGTCCGTGACAATGTCGTTTTGGAAGGGTGACACCGGCTGTATTATAAATGTAGGATTTGCTGTTATGTGAAGGTGCTTGTGTATTTTATCAAGCGTATGCATGTGTTCATGGGAGAGGATTTTGTTGCTCTAACACACGTTTCAGTTACAGACACAAAATGTTGTGCTTTTGGTTCATTTAGAGAATACACATTTCAGCTCTCAGAGGCACCCTTATGATAAGGCATCAGCACAGACAGTGCTAATGAGACTGCAAATCAACTGAAGAAAAAATCATTTTAAGCTTTCCAGTTTTATAATAGATAACAGGAGATGGGATTTCTTTTCAATATTCATAAGAGCTCCTCTCAAAATGAAAAAAAATCAGCCTGATTTAGCTTTTTTCCAGGTTGTAGGGGGGGTAACTGCTGTTCCTTCACAGAGGATGTTGCATACGGAGAACCGAGTGCCCTGACAGCCTGTTCCTGGCCATCCTTGCTCATGGAGTGAGGGGTGAGAAAGGAAACCAGGAGCCATTCTGAGCTGGTGCTTCCCAAAGTCATTTCCCTTTCATTCAGGCATGGGGTATTTTTCTCCTCCAGTACCTGCCATTCCCTATTGAAAACAAAGATGTCAACCAGTCTGTCTGTAGCAGCATATTGCTGTGCTAGAGCCTTGTGTGAAAGCAATCCACGTTTCCCTTTTCCTTGGTTTTAGGTACTGGTTTACAGCTGTTCATGACCAGAAGAACAGCCTGGCACAGGCAAACCCAACACAATACTTCCACTGGGTTTTTCAAGAGAGGTAATACTTCACCGTAGCTCTGGATTTTACGAGATTAGTTTAGATTATAAGTGACTTCTCCTTGTGCCTCAGTAGTTGGACAATAAGGGTAATGTTTGCTTGCCTTGAGAGCTACAGAGGAGCTACAGTATTCCCATGAGTATCAGCCTTGTTCTGAGGAAGGCAAGGCTTCCCTGGAAATGTGGTACCATTTCAAGTGGGGACTCCAGGGAGAAGTCTGCTGGCAGCCTTTTCATCTTCCCTGCACCCCGGCTCATGAATAAACATAGGAAAAGAGGGAGCTGGATGAAAAGCAGCTAGGACCCTTGTTGCTGCAGAGCTGTAGGTCTTCCCAGGCATTAGCTATAATTGGCTCCTCTCTTTCTGGGCTATCCAGTGTTTTAGCTGGAGTCTCAGTGTCTCCGCGAAGGGAGGCAGAGCAGCCCATAGCACCACGTGCTAAAGCAGCTCTGGCTGATTTTAGGTCACATCAAGAGCAAATCAGAGGGAACAGGCAGCCTCTGTGAGAGAGCTCTGCTCCCTCTCCTGCCTCAACTCCAGACATCAGCCTGCTTGTGATCTGGCTTCAAGACGCTTGAATCTGTTTGAATCCCACTGTTGTCTGTATTCTAACATGTACCCCACTTCGAAACTGTGTCACCAGCACAGGGCTATCACGGCTGAGGTTCGAAACCAGAACCTGCATCCAGATGTGCAATGATCTTAAATAGCTTGTCAGGTTAACTTGCAAGAAAATCTCTTGCTAGGCAGTAGTCACTACTAGCAATTACCAAGCTTTTATCTGTAGCTGTCAATGCACTGTGAAAAGTGGCTGTTATTCCCATTTTATAGCAGAAACAGCTGTTCTAGGGATGTCTGAATAAATTTAATGCAGAAATTGCATGCCTAAAAGGTGTTCTAGAAAATCCCATCATTGTCACATGACTGATTTTATTCAGTGCACCCAGGAATTGAGCAGATCTGCGGTTGTGCTGTGCTTCTCTTCTTGTTTGTTTTAATGCAGTAGTTTTTGGATTGAAGTTTGCATTTTACCCCCCTTCTGGGGCAGAGGAGAAGCTGAAATGAGGCTCTCATGATTTTCTTTTTGAGGCAAACTTTGAGGTAGGAATTTATTTGAAACTTCTCGAGGTTTAATTTGGTTTTGTGATCTAGAGATGCTGAAGTCACATTTGTGAAATCCAATTAGGCTCCAGCCCTGGCAGGGACACGTGACATAAGGCACATACATCCATCTGACTCTGTCCTTCCCTGCTCTTAAAGCCTTCAGTCTCCACGCCAGAGCTGTGCTTCTTATCTCAGGTATTTGGGATTACTGCAGACTCGATTCACCTGCTTGGGAGTTGTCACGGCTGCAGGCTTTCCCTTGGAAACATGGCAGATGGCAGGGAAAAGGCATCTGACACCCACTTCTCTCTAGGGGAGTGATCAGAACCAGGCAGGGCAAGAGGAGAGCTACAGATATTGGCATCAATACCAGTAACAACTACTGAATGCAGTTACTACAAGAAGAGATCGCAGGCTGTGCTGCTTAGTTTTAACAAGGAATTGCAGACACTTCTGTGCATGTCTCTACTCAGTTAACCTTTCTGCCTGGAGCTGGAGTTTGTCAGTACATTTACAGAGCAAATGTGGGTTGTTTTTTTGTTTTTGGATTGAGGCCTTTCCACTACAATAAGCTAAAAGTTGTCAGAGCAAGAGCTTACTTGGTCATGCTCCTTCCTTAGGAACCAGCTCTCATGCATTGTGGATCCAAGGAGATGATGATGCACCTGATTTCATGCTCTCCCTTCACCCCCAGCTGTGGAGTCTCTTGGCTTGCCTTTCCCTTCTGGCAATGGCAGAAAAAGAAACTAGATACTTCTACTTGGAGAGCAGGGATTTCCCTCAGTCACATCAGAAAGCAAATTGCTCATTACCCCGTGTGCTGCTCACCTCTGGGTGATAAATGTCCCTTGCCTGGAGGAGTCCTCTTGTGGCACCCACTTCTGCCGAAGGAAAACATCATTCCTGATGGCTAACAAGTTTTCTTATAAGAGGAGATCCTTATTTTTATGAATGTGGTGCAGTTACTACAGGCTTTTCCTTCACTTTCCTGAAAACTGTATTCACTTCTAAGCACCTGTTAATTTGTATATACATAACAGTCAGGACAAGCAATAACAAACCTGGACTGAAACAGACTGCAGAGTTTTGTAGCAAACAACATCTAAGCACAGCAGTAAACCAAACTTTTCCATCATCTTCAGTCAGCCACAGGACACTCCTGTTAGTGTACGTTTACTATTGATCTGATTTTTGTGTTCTGTATTATCCACTGTGTGAATCTACATGGTTATTGGAACACCAAAGCCTATATTACATGCTGCTTCAGCATCTAAAATCTGAATGGGTTAAGCACATACACAGAGAGTTTAGGCTCAAGTGACTAGACTACATTCCCAAAGATGAGAAATGAATGAGATAAATTGCATTTACACATTTCCTCTAATAACAAAATGATTCCTTTTGGTTCCATCTTGCAAATAGCCACATAACAAGACAGTCATACTTTAGCACTGTTGGCATACTATTTCCTGTTCCTCTGCATCTTCATTGTTTACAACACTTTTGTATTTAATTTGAAGGAATAATATGATCTGAGCATGACAGGCAGCTTTCTTAATGGGCTTCTCTGCTCCTGCTCATGCCATGACATCAATTATGTACACTTGTCTTTGACTCGGAATGTGTAACCCCCATGGTGATTAATTACAGTATCGAACATCAGGATCCCAAGTGGCACAGACTGGAGATTAAAAAACACAATTCAGGCTGCTGCTTGGGGGCTGACAGCTTCACCACCCCTGGAGAGCTCAGTGCTCTTGGGTTTCTCAGGCCATTGGGGTTGGAAACAAACAGTGATGCATTACCAGCCTTTGGAGTAAAAATGAAAAGATTAGAAGGAACCCCAAACCTTGGCATTTCCTAAGATCCTTTCCCTTCCCATATCAGTGTTATTGTTATATTTTTATTTTAGGCCACAAACATATTTTCATTTCTTTTTCCATATCAATGCTATATTTTAATGAGTTCTCTTCATGGTCAAGAGTTCTTGATGATAGTAATAATTGGGACATAGAGAAATACTGACTGCTTAATAGCATCGTATAGTTGCAGTTCAGTATGTCTGTTCATCAATGTCCTTCATAACTTGAAGAATATAACTTATCTATGCTTTAGAAAAGATGTTGGACTAAATTCTGTGAGTCTTGAGCACCATTGTACCTTCTAAATAGATCATCATCCTTTCTGCTATGCTGAGAATAGGTGAACCTAGCAGATAGATATACTCTAATGCAAGCAAATATCCTGGACAGTAGTTAGCTCTACAGGTATTTAAGCTTAGCTAATGCTGGAAGTTGTAAATGGAGATCTGTGTCATATACATCAGACCAAACATGGCCTTATGGCTTCAGGGACAGAATCTGCAGGGGACACACTAACCTCCCGTAAGTGGGAACAGGAGGGAGAAAGGTGTTTTTTTTTCATCTACTCTCTTTATATGAAAAGCTTTACTTTGGGTTTGACTCTGATACTGTACCATGGGGACAGAATCGGTATTGGTTATTAGATTTCAACTTCCCCTCCTCGTATTTGGAGACATGAGGCTTGATTTGTAACAGATTCTGGCACATTCCATTTATTTCAACTCTATGACTTGATGATGAACGATACAAAACTCATTGCAGCTTTGTGGGAAGAGAATTCCATATCATTATCTTGTAATAAAATAACTTATATTAAAAGACTGTTATGAAACATCAACCTATTAAATCCATGGCAACACCAGTCACTGTTTGGGGGAAAAATTCTAGAATGAGCAATAAATAATCAAGCCATCAAAAAATATGAACAGAATTTGGATGGTACAACTTGTGGGATGGCTGGTATTTTTAGTATTACATGAAGACAATCCCCAGGGAAAGGCAAAGCTGGTTACAGAGGACAAAGGTTAGGCTTTATTCCTTAGTATTTGATTTTTGGTATGGTATCACTGCAAGCAGTAAGGGGAAAGATTTGCTAAGGTATTTAGGTACCTAAACATGCCTAGCAGCATTTATAGCAGCACCTAAGTAGGTTAGGTGCCTAATTCCCATTAACTGCATCAGTATGTTTAAGCTGCTAAACATCTTTGCAAAGCTGGCCCCGGTGCTGGAGCTGACAGGTGACTGTACGAGCTGCTGGGCTGTGCTTGTTTGCTGCACATGAAGCTCAAGCTGATGCTCCTTGGATCAAGGGGTACAGATGGTACCCACAGAAGTGAACAGCAGCTCCTGAGCTGCTGTAAGTTTTGCTCCTTAAGTCAGAGCCATACAAAAGTCACCCAGAGCAACACTTGCAAAAAAAGACCACAGAGTTGTGGTGCATGGTTTGGAGTAAGCATTAATGTTTCTGACTCAGTTTCTTGAGCCGAGTGTCAAGAATCCCATCAGTTCCCAGACAAGTCAACATTTCACAGGCCAAGTCACAACAGCGTTCCTTGAGCTTCAGGAGAGCCTTTCCCACTAGGCAGGGCACTCCCGCACAGCCTGGCCTGTTCCACAACCACAACTGTTTGTCTTAAAGGATTTTCCCTGCCTTAGCTCAATGTCGAGAGACACCCTCCTCTGTGTCAGGAACAGACTTAAAGAAATAACCAAACTGTTTCAGGTTCATAAAGCAGCCAGTCACAAGAAGCATTTAAATAGATGGTAAAAGTTACCTGGGATACATCAACCTGAGTTAAACACTTTACTTGACTGAGCCTGTCTCTCTGGCTTGTGAGGTTTATCTTCCACAGCAAAACAGACATGTGAAACTGTGCTCTCCCGCAGTGGGTGCTTGAGGTAACTCCAACTCCGCTTCCTCTGAGGAGCAGATAACACCACCCAGTAGATAAGAGTCCACAAAGCAAATATTTTCTGAACAAAACCACCTAAACCAGTAAGTTACAGGAATTGCCCCTATTTTATTGTAGTTCTTATTCCTTAATTTACAGTAGAGACTAAAGCTTCCAACTGATTCCTAGGTGGAATACCATTAGCTTCTGTTCCTTAAACTACAACTGTAGGGAGTGTAAATAAAGTAGGTGAGGCTCCACAGAGTCCTGCACAGGAATTGTAACAAGTCTGATTTGCTTTTTCTCTTCCTTTAGAAGTTGGGTTTTAGTAATTCTGAAAACTTTTGTTAGAGCAGGAAAAGTGGGATTTGTTCTCTCTCTCCTTGGCCAACTGTTGGAGTTCTGCCATGTTGCATGCCTACAACAGCTCTACAAAGTAAGCACAAGGTGATTCAGTAACATGCATAGCCCAGGTAGATGAAATGACTTATACTGTTTAATTACATAAGAGTAAAGTACCTTCTATCACTGAAATCTGTACACAAGAGACTTCCACCACCACCATTTCTGAGGCTAAAGAGGAACTGTAGTTTGCATCAGTTATGGTTTTAAAGGGGACGGTATTAAACAAGGCTTTCTAGGCAAAGGCCAAGTGGGCTCATCCTTTGAGAATAAGACTACTTGGAATTACAATGAAATTCTCTGTGCAGAGCCTGGCACTACCACAAACCCATGGGAGTCCTCAAAGGTTCCAGATGAAACTGGTGTCAGAGCAGGTTTAGTGCTGTAAGGTTGTGTCCAAGGTGGTCCTTGCTGTGCATTACACCAACTGCTGGTGTTTCATCCCTCCACCCTGAGGTTTTTATATCTATTTACCTAAAAGCTGTATCTTTTCTACGTTCACAGTAGAAAACCACAGTGCAGGCACTGCAGGACAGTGTGGCTGTGCACTCGCCAGCACATATGCCTGGCCACCCTGTGAGTGTTTAAGCAATGTTTATGGAAAGGCCACTCATATATGTGTGCTTATATTTATCTGATGGCGTTGACAAAAGGATCATCTAATTTACTGAGGCACTGAGTAGTGTTACAAGGAAGTTATTTAGCACCTGTGAAGCCGAGTATCTAATACGCCTGTGTAGGTATTTGTGTGAAGCTATTTGCTCTGATGGGAGAATGTACCATTTAAAATTTACTGGAATATCTGCAGTATTCAGAGGGCAGTGTGGTGCAAGTATTCACCTAAAGATTAACACCACTGTGTAGCAGAACAGTGTTTTTCACAATGTCACCTTTAAATAGAAAAATAAATAGAGGCACAAGAATAATTTATGGCCCTGTGGCCATTTCCTTATGAAGCTGTAGTTTCATTATTTTAAAGGATATAACGTGCACTTTCATTTCTTTTCCACTTATGTTTTTATTATTATGGAATAAAAATAGAGAGTCATTGTTTACAGCGTTGCGTATTTTGACAACTGCTCTTTACAAATTCTAAGTTATCCTAGAACCATTGTTTCAATATACACAGTTCATCTTAATCAAAATAATTTCACAAACAATTTCACAGAAAGGAAGAGACCAGGGGAGATAAGAGAGAAATAACCTAGGAAACAAGTATGCCAGCGTACGAAAATAGATTGGAACATTTGGAGATTGTAGGTATGAAAATGTAGTCTCGATAACAGAGAATCTGAATTAGTGGATTATCTGAAGAGGTAATTGCTTACTGGAGGAGAAGCCAGATAGAAGCTGAGATCTATTTCTAACGTCTTCAATTTCTAGGCAAATTTATGAGGGAGAGGGAGAAATAGTCTCCAAGTTTCTCTCTGTGGGTGGAGGCAGCAAGCAGAGCAGGCAGCGTGCCAGTGCAGCGTCTCGGTTTCTCCCCTTCTCGTGCACAGCAGGCTGAGCACTGCACGCTCCAAGCCAGAGATCATCACCAGCTCCCCGGGAAGGGCAAGCGCAACGGGCATAGGTGTCTGTCCTCCTCCAGCTCACCCAACACAAGGACTGCTTTGAATTGCTCTCTGTAAAGTCTCTGCTCATGCAGCCTGCCTGATCCATGACATCTGTCTCCAAATAGCTTCTCCTGTTTGAAGCACCCTGATAGCTGTCACAAAGCCACCAGCGCAATAAATCAAGGCTGTGAGGGTCGAGTGGAGATTCAAACCTCTCAATTGGAAAACTGGAATCTATATGCAGTCTGGATATCATGGATATATGAGCTCCAAGTGCCTGTCATGAAGCATCCAAACTACTACAGCTACAGAAAATATCACAAGGAATTCCAAACCTTAAATATCCTCTATGGGCGACGAGTCTGTGCCATTTTCAGGAGAGGGATTTAAATAAAAATGCTTCTAGAGTGTCCAACCCCTGAAACTGGAGCACGTGCTCTGTCCCTTCAGATTGTGTTCTGCAGGAACACAAAGGAAGCTGTGAAGCATGTAGGAGCCAGTGGAGCAAAATATGGCTAAAGCATTTATGTGTTATTGCTACGAGGAGTTTTCTTAGAAATACAGGTTACTGTGGGTCTGCTGAGCAAGCTCTTCTTCCTAATCCACACCACCTGTGTAGATTCATGGATAATTTGGTTCTGACCTAGTTAAAAGCACAAAACAAAATTTACCTAGTTGCTTATTCAATATATCATGACATTTACTTCCAGCTAAGCCTGCAAAAAACTCTTCGTGAGCTGCACTTTGTTCCTCCGGGAAGAACATTTGGAGATGTGCTCTCCAGCTCACAGGCCAAACTGCTGCGCTGCCATTCAAAGAAGAGACTTGACTTGGATTTAAGAGAAAAAAGGTGTATTATTTTTGATTCAAAAGGATCAACAGCTACAATGTGCCTGACTTGGCACAGCTCTGCACCGATAAGGACAGAGCATAGCATCGGCACCAGAACTGCAAATAAGTCAGGCCCTTCTATCCATTCCTCAGAGTAAAAGGACTTTTAAATCCAGTGCTGCAGCTGCTGAAGACAGACGTCAAAAACTGTGATTGCACAGCCTCATCCCTTGGTATTGGCCAGCACAGGTGACCTGGAGCACAGGAGTGTGCCTGAGCCTTTCCAGAGGGGTTCTCAAGTTCTTAAGTGTGGCAGATTGCAGCCTGTCCTCCTTCACACTGATACAATCCCATTATCCATCTCACACTGAAGATCAGAGATAGAGTTCTCCTTTGATGCGCTCATCAGTATGATGAGAAACTTCTGCAAAGTTTCAGATCTGTCTTTCATTCGTTAATCAACACCTACCATATGTATTATATACATACACACATATGTAAAGAGCCTCCAGAGAAACATAGCATACAGTCATATATTCGAGAGAGCTGACATCATACAATGAGCTGTGAATAATGAGATTTAAAATATCCTGTGCTACCGAGGTACAGTGAAACCTGCTCATTAGCTTGCACTAGCACCTCCCGTCATTTTCTTTATCCTCTTTAAATCATCACCAAGGCATACAAAATGATTTTGTTCTACTTAAAGACCAACTCTGAGGAGGTGACTGATTTCTGCTGATCCTGGAGGTGGTTTCACAGGTTTCATTGTACTTGAAACTTCACAGCTTCCACTGAAGTATTTGATGCATGGATGTATCGGTTTAGCAGAGTACAAAAGTAGAATAATTTTCATTCTTGCCTCATATTGTTGACAGAGTATGATGTCCTTTACCAAACTGTTTCTTTTTACTTGACAACTTATCAAAAACTCACTTTCTAAATCCCAACCACCAATCTTAAAAAGTACTTGTTTTGAAGGTCATCAGGGCTCCAATACTTGTAATAAATTGCTGAATTTCTATTACCAAAACTTATTCACAGGTTTCTTCCATAAAAATAAAGATTTTCAGTAGTTAAAGTATCTACATTACACTCACTAGCACTGGTTAACAAAATCCCACCACACCTCACCTTGCAGCTTTCAGTCAACCGTCAGCTGGAATCCACCATGTGAAATTACAACCAATGGTCCCATCTTATCTCTCATATTGGTCAAAGCTGTAAAAATTTCACTTCAGGTCAAGGGAGTTAATGCCAACAGAGATGTCTTGAAAAGCCTGGATTGGGCCCCAAGGTCAGACCGATCCCTGCACACTGAACAGTGACAGATTAAGGGCTGAAGGGAGACGTCTGCGGTGCCTGCATCTTCTGTAGCACCCATCAATAAACCCACCTAAAAAAATGGCAGAACTTCCTCTGACTTGAAAGGGAGGAACATCATTGGGTACTATTACATTAGACTAGAAAGTACGCAGATTAGAGAGTGTGCATCTTCTCACTAGTGTACTGAAACTACACAAACTACTTTCTGTCAACAGGCGTCCTCAGCTCTTGGACCTGGGCAACTCTCTTATTCCATCGTCATCATCCTCAGAGCAAAGCAAGCTTAGCGCGCTTGTTACGGGATGGATCCATGATGTTGTCTGTGTCACGTGGCTAAAAAGAAACAAGAAATGCTATTAGCAACCCAAAAGAGGTTTATCGATTTCAAAGCAAGAAATACGAGATGGAGTCTGGAGTTGTCATGGTCATTACAACACTTTCAAATACAGAATCCTCTTTTTCTTGCTAACTATGAGATTTTTACAAACAAGACAGAGTCTTCTGGGTGCTAGAACCTGGACCAAAGATCCCATCACCCAATACATTAAAGGCAATGCTTTTGTAAGAGACTCCAGATACGGACTGTTGATACTTCCTGATAATTAATGAAGCTGTAAACAATGAACCCAGCAACACTGTACAGCCCAGACTAGCAAAGTCTTACAAAACTCCAGGTATTAACATTGCCATCATACCAGTTAAAGCCCGAGGCATAGTGGTCAAGAGGAAGTTGACCAAATGTGAAATCACATCATAGAAATATGTTTGTTAAAACATGAATTAATATTCTGGCATCATTAAGTCCTTCCTGTTCTTGCAGAAACAGGTTGATGAATAAATGAGAAGAACGATGTTCTTTACATGTCCTCTAGACCAAATTCTGGACGTGCTTCCACAGTCTTTATGCACACAATAAAACGGAGCCAGTGATACTTTTTCTAAGACTTAAACCCTACATTTGATATGTAGTCTAAGCTGCTTTATAGTTTTTTGTAAACTTCTATATGAATGGCAAGAACCTGACCAAGGCTCAGTAAGGACAGATAAACTGAATAGGCTTACTGTTTGTGGGTGAGAACACTGCACACCTTATGGTTGGTAGTATGCACACTAGCCATACTGTGTGTGGGCAAGACACAGCCTCTTCTCCCTTCTGGAATAATGTGTTCTTGATAAAGGAAATAGCTTCTTTTCACTTAAAAAAACCTTGCTAATAAATTCACAGTTTTTATAGTCAAGTCAGTGCAAAGATGAATTTTGTAATATAAGTTCATTACAAGAACTAGCTGAAAAATATTGTACATATAATATAAACCATAAAAGAGCTCTTCTCACAACTTCTAACACAGAATGTACCTAAAGCCCATGCCTATACTCACCTTTCAGGTGCATTGGTTTAATTAAACATGAAGTGCCATGATGGAACAACACCAGATTTACCTTTTCAAGTGAAAACAGATTTTGTCTCTCTGTCTTCAGGAATGCTCACTTGAATATCTGATTATAGAAATGGATATGTTGAAGTAGGAAACTCAGTCAATGTTACGGGTATGGGGATCACTATTCCAGTCAACATGATCATGCTGTGATTTTATCTTGTATTCACACCTTTCATTTGAGTAGACTGAGCTCAGAGTAAGTTGGCTTTGATGAGGACAACAGTACTGTTCACCGAGAAGTAGGTACGATGCTAACATAAACCACATCTCCAGCTGATGAACAGATTAACCTACCTCTGAACTGGTAATTTTTTAATGAAGCCACTACTTCAATTTAAGCAACCCCTAAGCAGGGACCAAGCAAGAAAAACAAAACATGGAAGATAAAGGCCATATCCTCAGTTCTTATCCTTCAATAAAACTAAACACAAAAGCTCCAGTTTTGTGTAGAAACAATTAATAAGTGCTTTTTTTGGTCAGAGCAGCACCGGATGGACTCCATTCCTTCATATTACAAAACGTGCATCACTTTACCAGGGCTGTAGCGATCAGTTTCACAGAAGTATAGACAACCTGTAGCTACAGAATGTACAACGCAGCAGATACTGATCATTCTTTAGTACAGTAATAATTCCATTCTCAGAAAGTGAATGTACTATTTTTTACGAGCAATGACAGCAACTTTCCCTAAGTTTCCAATGTTTACTTTTAGAAAGCCAACATGAAGCATATGAAGAGTCCTTTTACAGTGCTTTATGAGAGATTTGTGAATAACATGTCTGATCAAGAACATGATTTCCATTATTCCACAACACAGTGAAACATTCATATTATATATATAATGAATATATTTCTATTTGTAAACATACAAAGGAAAATGGCTTAATATGGCTTAATACAGAAGATAGCACTCTAAATTAAAGTCCCAGCATGTGATTTCATTTATCAGCACGGAACACAGAACTCCTTCCAACACCTGTGGAATCATGGGAGCCGAATAAACTGGATTCCATCCATTCCAGCTCTGCCAATGCAAGATTTATTGCCTGCAGTACTATTCTAAGTGTTTATATTGTCTGCGTTTATCAAGCCATTTCTCAGCAATCCACTGCTGAATTTAAATAAGAACAAAATGATTTGTAAATTCTACTTTTTCCCATTTGGCTTCCCCACGTAGCATGACCTGCTGTGTACTTACATCCTTAGCTCTCTTTTCTTATGAGCATGTATCAACCCTGTGAAACGGGAGAAACTGCACAGGAGAAGAATTATGTGGAGAAGCATCCACAGGTCTTTAAATGTAACCAACTAAAAAATTCTTTGTTAAGTGTTTATTCTTCACAAGATTTTCCTCCTACATACGTCAGGACCAGGAGACACATGCGAGCATGCCTAACTTTCTGCTAACTGCTCTAAGAACTTGATTTTGGTCTCATACAAATTCAATGCAAAAATCGTCTAGCTCTTCAACAGTGCAGAACTGTGGCACTGAAATCAGGATTATGACTGTCTATATTCAATAGCATAACACTGGTAAAAAAGAACTGTTTTCATCCATTTTCAAAACACAAGGCCAAATTTTGCTCTAATGTCAATCTGCTCTAAATACTTCTGATGTGAACTCAGTTCTTTTAAACTTGCTCTAGACTTTATCCCTTGAATAATTCTACTAGGACAGTTTGTTTTAAACCCTTTGCCAAAATCCTTACTAGGAAAAGAACTCTTACAAATAAACTTGAAGTCCAGATACCATGTCTCACACTGTAGACAGACACACACAATACGCAGAAATTATTTAGGTACAGAATAAATGTATAACCTCTCCCCCACCCCCAATTTATTTTTAGCTCTCCAAAAGTGCTGTGGCTAAAGAGCTTTGACATAATCAGTCTGAAGAGATAATCCCAGATTTAATGGTTTGCAGAACATTCTTGTATTAGAAATACATCCTCTCCGATTCTCATGTGGGGGCCAGCAATAAAAGTGAATTCAAATCTACCTCTAGGTTTTGCTTAATTGATAAAACTGAATATTAAAGGAATATTTGGAAAGCCAGCATGACAAATCCTAAATGTAAGATGTTTTCCATTTGCAAATGTTCCTGTTCAAAAGATTGATTTCACATTTTCAGGGTAATTAACAATAATTAAAGATTTTTAGGTTTTCAAACAAGTCATTGCTATCGGAGGGCAGCCAAATTTATTGTTAGAAAACAGAAGCATTTGATCTGGAAATATGTCAGTAGCTTATTCCATCTTTTTAACATTAGTAAATTGCAGGACAAATTTTAGAGCTTGGAAAAACAAAACATGAGAACACAGGGATTTTTTTGGCAAAGAAATGCTGGTGAATTATTTAAAATACCATTATAATTAACCTCCTTATGATTCTTCTTTGCAAGGAAAATGCTTTCTTATAAAATGAGAACTTTGAGACAATCTTTTAAGAAGAGAAAAATTGAAAGAAAAACTAATGGAAAAAATGCCTGTACCTTTGTTAGATTTTGAGCATTATCAAGACATGCTTTTTACTAGGGCCAAGCTCTGGAGCCTTACGGGGAATCACGAAGAGTCTTGTAGGCAATACAACTGCTGTAGGTCACTGTGCACGATGCTGAGCTACAAAGCAGTCATGGGGTATTTGAAGTTGGGTTTTTCTCCCCCCTCTTAACATGCACTGACATTCATAACACCCAGCTGAATTTTCCCAGTGCACCAGGGTTACTTAGCTTTAAAAGGAGCAATCTTGTGCAACACCCATTTGCTTGACATCTGTTCAGGAGACAAGATGCAGCCTTAAACAATTAATTGGTCAAACTCTCATAATGACAAGGGACCGTTACTCATTAGAGGCCAGGCAGGATTTAGTTGTGCCTGAACCAAGAAAGCCAAATTCTGGCCTCGTATGAACCCTTTGCTTCTCTACCAACTTGAGCAGTATTGATGATGAAAGTGAAAGCAGGTCTCTGCTCATATGAAATAACACAAACCTCAAGGTTGCTATTTTCCTCCCTAAAAGAACATACCCCATAACCTAAATGCACAGTAGTAATTTTGCTATACTTTTCATCTTTCTTATCTTACTTTTGTATTTCCCAAACTTCACTATCCTTTAGAATGCAATAATGCTCAGCTAGAGTATTGATGCTTGAGGGAGGTTTTACTGATGTGTGCCCACCTGAAAACCCTTGCAAAGCCACTGTCACAGTGTGGTACTCCTGACAACTCTGAAAGCTTTACCCTTAGAGCTTTCACTGTTGTTACTGAAATAATCATTAAATAAATGCAGCAAATAGCACTGCTAGATGCAGATGCAGTGGGCTGGAAGGGGACATACTCTATATTATCCAGAAATATATTTCATATTTTTAGTTTTCAGACTTACACATGTATCTCAGTGGGAAACTCTGAAGTTAACTGTGACAGGAGTATAACCCATCTGCTAGAGGACTAGCAATCCAGGAGACTATATGTTCCTTTGTTACACACTCATATGCAGGCCCACATACAGTGGTGGTTTGGAGGCTAATGAAAGCCAGAGCAACAGAAAAGCAAAGAACAATGCCACTAAATGAAGATCCTGAAACTTAATCCTTCATCTAGAGGTTGTATCATCTTCCCTGCTTGCTCTTGCACAGAATCTGTCTGTGTAGCTCTTTGCTGGACTACACACAGCTTTGCATGATTTGTTTTAATTACTGCCTTTGTCTTTGGTTGCTGGGACTTTCTGTTTCTGTTCCCTTTGAGCTTGGAACAGCCTCCTGCTTTGCAAAGACCTCTTTTTTCTCTTTAAAAATCACTGTCCCAAATCTTGCACCTTTGTGAAGGTATCTAGCTCTTTCATCTCTGTTTTACTCACACTTCTCTGACTTGCTAATCTAAGTCTCTTGGGCCATGGATCGATGTTCCTTATGTACCTTCTGAAACATTGCATAATAAGAAAGCATACTATCAACGTCAATGTTTATCATGAAATAAGCTCTCAGAGCTAGCACATGCTTGCAGACCCAGTCGTGGTATCTCCCATGTTTGGCAGCCCCTTTGAAAATGCTCTAAGGGGATACCAAGTCAAGCAACAGAACACTCCTCCTATTTTGAAGAGCAGATGCTGGGAGGATCTGCAAGGAATAACCTATTCTGAACTGTAACTGAAGGATTTTAATTTAGTAGATAAGCAATTAGAACAAAATAAAACAAGGATTATCAATCAGCCCTGAGAGCATCTAGGGAAGACAGTTTCCAGACATAGAACCTACAGGCAGTTTGGGAAGGGTTTTAGTATTGTATTTATCAAAATCAGATTATCTGAAATTAAACATTTTTTTTCTTTCCCCTTTTTGTTAAAATTGGTTTTAGACTGTACCCTCCTTCAAGACAGCATTTCACAAGGAACATACCACATATAATAGTACCCCAGGAGATGTTGAGCAGGTCCTAGGATGGCAGTGACCTCACCTTTTATTGTCTGCAATAAAATTGAGAGCACTTGTCACCTCATGGAACTGTGTCCTAAGGCGACAAAAATGTTTCCTGTATTTCCCTTGGGGATCACAGATTTTGCTGGAGCATTAATTAAAGATTGAAGGATATAAAATGAAACCCCAGAAGACAGTCTCGCTATTTATTCCTTGATTAAACCGATTAAATGCTTGTCTACTAAGAAAAAATATGAGCAATTTTGGAAGGCAGTAATCACTAGGAAGAAGATTTATATAGCCAAATAGTGTGCTATATCATTAAGAATTGTCAACAATAAACGAATGACCCAATCTAAAGATAAAAACGGTAATAACAGTAGGATCCGAGCCAACACTGAATAAGCCCAAAGGTCTGCGTGATAGGATATGCAGACTTGTCAGTTTCAAAGCATTACCTGAAATCTATCTCACCCCAGTATTAGCCATCTGCTATTATTCTAGAAGTGCTTGATGTATGCAGTTACTCCTAATCCTGTGTCTTTAAGTGAGTATCATAAAAAACCTGGTGCAGTTGATTTGCAAATGCATCAGAGCGTGCTCAAGGCTTATGTTTAAACTATCTGGGTACTAAAGTGAAATAAAGCTGGAGTGATGGCTTCGGCCCATGCTTCAGATGAAGCACATACTGATAACACCTTGCTGTGCGTTGTTCTGCTTCTGATGGCTCTTCCCAACATTATTCCTCAAGTGTCAAAACCTGCCCTCACAAGGGAAAATCAGGAGTTTGAGCTTTTACATTTCCAGTCCTACTCACATAAGCAGGGGAGAATTAAACCTTCGGTTACGTCAATCTAAGAGTAAAATAACCCAGCAAAGGCAACAAAACCAGCACATTGATTTCAGTGGGATCTGTAGGTCTAGAGTGAAAAAATAATCTTGGTTTCATGTATTTTCTCACAGAAGACATTTTAACAGCTGCCTTATATGATAGGCCAGAACCTGGACAGAGTGTGCAGTGCCTGTGGAAGCTGAAAGACTCTTCCTCCAGTTTGGTTCTTGATACTAAAAAACAAACAACCTCTCAGGAAAAAAGATTGCCCAACCAAAAGCAGCTTAAGGTCTTAACATTCTTGTATTACAAGCTCATGTTATCATGAAATCCAACGCCAAGTTTCCTAGTTTTACATCTGAGATTATTTTCCTCATAGTCATGCAAAATGATTCCAGTGAAAATCAGAGAAACTGAGTTCCTTACAACACAAATATCCCACAATAAACCATTTCTAAACCTTAGAAATTATTTAGCATTTGGATCTTATCTTGCCTGTCTGTAAGTCTTCATGATACTTTAGATATCAAAATGTCTTACACTAAATCACGGCTGTGTCCTCTAATAAGAAGTCTTCATTCTACAGTGACTGTGAACAAATAACAACTTCCTTTGTTGTTGTCAATTTTCAGAAGAGGACTATTTCTTCTGGATACATTTATTTCTGGTGACCAACTTGAGACACAGCAAAGTCATGTACTTCAGATGGCATTCATGAAAATAGAAGTTCTCTGAGATATCTCAAGTTAGTTACCCAAAAATCAAAAAGAATAATGCCAGGATTACGCAAATTCATACAGTTACATCTGAAAGTGTTTGAACTGATGTTGAGTGACAGATGCAGAGCGCTTCGGATCATTCTACATTAGGAAGTAGTAACAACAGTTACTTAGCACTTGATTAGTCCTCAGCCAGTTGTATTTAAATATTTACAACTTCTTGTGACTACACAACTAGTCTTTCCTCTATTTTCAGACAGGAGGTCCAATTTTAAGAGATGCAAGTTAATTGCATCTTTCCTTGAACTCAGTGAAAACACAGAGCACTCCATGCCTCAAAACAGCTGTTTCTACTCACAGAACATCAGAGTTACTAAGATGGAGACACCCAGAATGATGATTTTGATAACTGGTAATTCTGGTGCAACAAACTTGCCTACTGCTATAACAGGGGGCTAGGAGCAGAGCTGGTACTGGCCTCAATCCAGAGGGATTTCAATGACACGTTCAGTATGGAAGATCAAGGTTTTTCTTAGTTTGCTGCTCTGAACTCCGAAAGTTGAGTGGAACATGCAGAAGTTTACTTCTAGATCAGCTCTGCTATGATCCGAACTTTGTTGAACTTGATTACTTTTAGGAAGGGCCACTCCAACCAGCAGAGGCAAAACTGAACACACCTCAGTATGTTGGGTTTTGGGTCCTTCCTTTGTAATGCAGTATAAATGTGTAGAGTACACTTAAGAAAGGAACAGTCTTGTTTTTTCAATCTAGCATGCAGTAAGTATAATAATCTCTGATTTAGTTTCCTTTTATGATGATACCTTTAGCTTTGGTGCTCTAAACCATCAAAGTTTACACTACAGAAGTTCTTCATCTATCACACATGCTTTGCTATTCTTAGTTCAGTCATAAAACCATAAACAGTTTCTGCGAATGCCCATCTTTCAGTAAAATTAATGATGGCTCCTGCCCAAGCAAAACCAAACAAAACAGAATAGTATAAAAGGTAAGTATGATGTGTTAGCTTTCGAAGTGGAAGCCTGATTTGCCAGAACATGTCATGTATGTTTTTTATCTATCTGCATTTTACAAGTATTGGCTTCAGGCTCCTACTTGAACCAAATTCTATACCTTCCAGTGAAGGCACCTTCACTCCCTACTTTGTTACACTGAAGCACACAATGCTTCCATGTGAAACTGCTGAAAGATAAGTCTAAATCATGTATTACCATTTCCCCTTTGTTATAAGGTAGCAAACATCACAGGCCCTAATCCATCTAAGGGAAAAGATCCCAAAAGTTTAAAATATCTGTGAACTCCTACTTGTCTTTCAGGAAAATTTAAGATAAATGTTCCTGAGGAAAGTAACAGTTAATGTGGAATAGTTGGAACCCAGTCCTATTAAAATGCTAGAAGAACAGTGTTTACAGGGGCAAAATTCACAGCTGGTCCTTACAAACTGTACACATATGCAAGGAGTGGGTGGGAGTAGGATGGAGAATAGCAAGGCCCTACCTAATTTTAGGTGCCAGTCTCATGATACAAAGCTGCCGTATGTTAAAGGTGAACAGAGTGGGAGGATGGAAGAGATTGACTATAATGGGCTTCTGGTATAAAAACTTACAGTGTCCTAGCTATGGTTTTTTATACTGTTCCTCCGTGATCCTAAACCACCAGTGTATAACCATTAATTAATTAGCATATAATACTTCACTTGGAGAGCAGTTATGCCTGCATATTCTCTCCTATTTGAAAAATCAAACCCAGAAGTTACTGACTCACAAAATCTGCTCGACGATAGAATATACTTACTACTGTTTGCACTGCTGCAGTACTGTCCCTTCCATGAGGACTTTTAATGTCAGAGCATACAACCAAAGTGTTGAACTAAGCCTGGGCAAAACCAGCCACATGACTAGCTTTAAAAGAGAACAAGATGGCCTTTCTCTTACTTACAAGACTCTTCCCATTCTAATCCTCCCAGCTGACTGGCAAGTGCATCGTACACATCTGGATGTAGGTGATACTTTATGAGGGCTCATTAGCTCCATTGTGCTTCTGGGATCTACAGATAAAATGTCTATTTGGGACAGGAATTTCTATTAGAAAAATCGGTAATTTCATTTCTTGCAACAGAACAGCCTTAATCATCTAATAAGTAAAATAATTAATACTGATTCATGGTTTTTTTACCTTATTATGTAGGGTCTTTTCAATATGCTGGTCCTCCAAGTTCAAGACAGACAATGGGAAAATTGGAGAGGATCCAGTGGAGGTTGGAGAGGGTTGGAGAACTTGGCACATGAAGAAATGTTGAAGGAATTGGGTTTGTTCAGCCTAGAGCAGAGAAAGCTTGGGGTATTCTTCGCTGAAAACAACTGAACATTGGAACAGGGTGCCCAGATAGCTCGTAGAATCTCCCTCACTGGAAATACTCAACACTTGGCTTGACAGGACTCTGAATAGGGCTATTCAACAGACAGTTAAATGAAATGACCTCCAAATATCCCTTCAATCTGGACTTTTCTATGATTTTATTCTATGATTTTGGAACTGTAATGGACTACCAATACCCCCATTAGGCTACATTCAATTGTCACTGAGCAAATGAGGTCAGAATCTCAACTCTTCTTAACCAAACTGGCTGATATAAACAGTGACAGAAATAACAAATGTAAGTTGGTGAGGAAACAGGCACCAGTAATGTGTTTCTATTACACATTAATTGATGGGGCATGAATCTGATGCTATGTATGACTGATTGCATTGCTACAGGCAAAATAGAAATGTTTGCTCTCTCCATTAAAGTATACCAGCTTATCTTAAACCACATCTGGAGCCAAATTCAACCTTTACTCTCCAGCAGCAGAGTAATGCAGAGTTATGCAGCAGGAAAGCACAGTTACACTAGAAATGAACCTGATCCCTACCTTTTAGTCTACTGGTTTAAATTTTGTCCTTCTGATAACTGTTGTATTAGTAAGACAGTTGAACTTGCTTCTTTTCCAATGCATATAGAGATGTAACTCAGAGGGGCTGACACTACTGTTTGCTATTTCATGGTAAACCTATATACATGACCTTAATGCCTAGCACAGGATCACGTGAGTTTATGATACACCAGCAGTCTAAAAGGTAGTTTTCTCACACTTGCAGCTGATCTTAGCAACCTGATTGATTGAAAATGATTTACTGAGAGACTGAAATGAATTCTTGAGGTGATGTCAAAGATTGTCTTAAGGTGAGGATGCATGGACAAGATACAGCTTTCCCTGGTAGGTACAGAGAGTTGTTCAGCCCCTTAGGAATATAACCATGTAAATGTTTTATTCATGTCAGTTATTCACATAAGTGGGTTTTACTTTAGTGTGTAACATAAGCCAGCTGGTTTGCTTCTTTTAAACTCTGATTTCTCATGCACTTCATATTGCTACACCCCCTTCAGAGATATTTATGGACATTTCACAGCAAGCTCTCTCAAGCTTATGTGCCATTAAGATTCCATTCTGGGGTGTTTACTGCATTAGATTTATAACATACAGATTTATGGACTCAGCTACTTGATGGCCCAATAAAGCATGTTGGAACTGAAGGCAACTACTAATTAAAATAATACTTGATTGTCCTTAGCATATTGTAAAACTGCTGTGGATTTAAACAGAGCCACTGCAGTTCCTATAAAGCCTCACAGCCTAACTGCATAGTAAGAAAACTGACAATTCGCATGTAAGATCAGTTTATTTGTGGCTACACTTGAGGAATTATAATGTTTTTCTATCTGTTTGTATACATGGAAGTGAACTAGTGCTGAAATACTTTCAAGCGCCCTGTGGCTTTGGCTGTTCTAAACACTAAAGAATGAAACTTCACAGCCAAAGGGAACAAGAAGGTTACAGTACTAGTACCAGGGCTGTAAAGTATCAACTATTCCACTAATCCCCATTTAAACAATTAGCTTAAATCCTACTGAAAAGGATCAGATGTTAAGATGCACCTCAAGCTAAGTTCCTCCTGGAAAAGCATATTTTCAGTGTTGGGTAGAATTTTCATCTTGAAATCTCTATCATCCCATGTTAGAAACAAGGGACTTGGGCAACGCTGCTCCTTGCTCTAAACAGTTAACATTCACAGGCTGACTTCATACACATTACAAAGTGTAGTAAGAGGCATGAATTTTCAAGCATGCAAACAGCCTGGCTTACACTGTAATTAGGAAACAGCGATGAAAGCAAAATAAGGAAATAGTTAAAATGAATATTAATTACCACCATGTCTTATTACAATGCTCTGTTAATTCTATTCGAATGAACTGCATTAAGAGCTCTTAACACCAGCGGGGAGGCTCCATTGAGAAGAATAGAGTTTTTTAGACAGTGGTCATGAAACGTGATTTCTTACCCTTCTCTGCAATTAAATGGACAGATTTTACTTGCCTGCCACAAAGACTGACATGCAGAACTTTACAGGACAGCTTACAGAAGGTAACAATGATGTAAAATCTGGAGCACTACCACTTGGAATGCCAGGAGCACATTAAGAAGAGGGAAAAACATTCATTGGCCCTTAACAATCAAAGATCAGATATGCAAAAATTCCTGAAAAAGCCCTTTCATGTCAACTACTGAATTAAAATCTGTAGTTTCAGGAAATGGGGGTAACACGCATCTGCAAAAGAGGGTTCCACCACATAGACTAGCTGAGATTCCAGTGTTGCTAATCTACATTTCACTGTCACATCTGCAATAGGTCAGCATCCAAGTGCAGAACTTCAGAAGAAATTTCTTGCACATATTCAGCAAATCCAGCTTTCTGCTGAGTCACCAAGATAAGTACTTATATGAGAAGCACAGTAACAAAACCAGCAAAAAAGAGAGAGGTGAAATGTTTGAGGAATATGAGATTTTTTTCTATTCCTTCTCTAAATGATATTTGCTATTATAGCTCGATGATACTATCTTCAATCTCAGTTTCCAATTACACAGGCATAAACCTACAGTACTGCAAGTGTTTTACCCAGAACAGAATCCAGCATCCACCTTTCTAACTGTCCTATAATGGCTCCCTGTATGAACAGATGGAGACCAAGGAAACAGTGCTCTATTTTAATAGCTGCTCTTGTTTTTATTTCCATTGCTATGAAATTGGCTTTTAATTCACTTTCATTTCCTAAGTTATTTTCCTACAATTTTTTTTGGTATAAATCCCATGTAGTAACCTACATCTGTCTGAAAAGAAAAGCCACCCTTTGATTAGAGCTGGAATGCAGTATCATATACTGTGTGTTTGGAAACCTCTGCAGAAAAAAACATGTCTGCTTTAATACATCTAGCTTGAGGCACCACGGGGTGAGTTGAGGACAACAGAGCAGTGGGTCTGAAAAAAAGGAAGAGCGATGTCCCTGCTTTTCTTGGCTTGCTCATACATAAATTTCAATGCTATTTACATGACTTTTGTAAGTTTGGGGTAAAAGTAATTTTATCTCTCTGCAAAAATTGATTTGCTGCCTTTCCTGCCTTTGAGGGACTGTGGAAGTCCACCTGCAAAACAGGGGCTTCCTGGCACCTACAAGAGTTAAACGATATGCAAATTTCAGCAGCAAGAATAACTTGCTCTTAATTAACCAAGGATTTACGATACATGTGGAATGGAGATGAACTATATTTTTCACTGATTATTTCAGTCTTTTAATAAGAAAAATAATGGGAATAGTAAAAAAGCCCTATTATATTAATCAATTTTCACTATCTTCTGAAAAAACAACATATTGTTCAATTCACTTCCTGAAGCTTCTGAGACATACAACAGGACCTACCTCTTTTTCATGCATCTTTCCTCCAGAATCAGAGAATACAATTGAAATAAAACCTTTCCATAGCATACAACAAATTCCTATTGCTTTTCTCAAGTAGGTCTTTGTAAAAAAGCTTTCATTTCTCTACCTAGCAGGCATATTATTATATCCTGCTGACATTAGCAGGATAGAAACCATAGTTTGGATTTGGTTAAAATAATACCTTTTTTCCCCCCCAATTTTTTTTATATAATGAATTTGTACTGCATTTTTTCTTCCAATCTGTCAGAAAAGTGATCAGTAACGAAATCTTACAGTTAAGGAAAGCCAAAAAGCTTAATAACAAGGGCCCAAGCTTAGTGCTTTGCTTTTTTGTTTTTTCTTTCCCCAGATGATTACATCTCCAAATGATTACTGCCTTTGAAGCTTTTGTGGAGGTTTTCTTTATGCTTTAGCCACTGTGTTATTGTAACATCTTATCAATGTCACCTTTGCTCTAGTCTCTGGAGAGTTCTGAGAAATTAATTTGTTTGCAATATCTCCTAAAGTCCAGGTAACTCCTGGTACAACATATTTTTCTGTAATCTGGTTTTTTGGGGTGCATAATAACCGCTCAGTGGGACAGTGTCTACCCTGAACACCTCCCAGTGCAATGCGTATTAGTTAATAGAAGTATTTCTAATAAGCCAGCTATGAATATGGCTTTGTCTTTGTCCCTTGAAAATGTAGAAAGCAAATCCTATGGACACTGGGGGTATCATTTTCATGGGGTAGAAATCAAGAACAAAAAATAGTACATATGCAGAATATACTATACACATGTGGAAGCTTCAGTGGCATGATCAATGGAATAAAAGTTGCTTATTCTGCAGCCAGTGACACCATGAAATGTCAGTATTTGGTGATACTCAAGTTAGTAAACCTCCATTCATCATCTGAAGTGTAAAGACTTTTCTTCTAAATTACTGGTATAGCAGTTGGAAAACTTGAATAATAAATGTAGCTAACTGCTTTCATTCCTGTTCCTTCAGCCTCTTGCAGCAACAGTACAACTTATTCCCGCACAAAGGAGCAGGATATGACCTCAAAAAAAACCCCATCAGTAACTAGACTTAGGTGAAACCAGAGCACTACCTTCTAAAAACCTAAAATTCCTTACCTCCTTCCTCCTTACTCAGTTCTCACTGATTTTCAGTTGGATTTGTGACCGAGCCCTCTAGGACCTTTGGTCAACGAGGTCACAAAACCCAGAAAAGAATAAGTGATATTGGCAATAAAGATATAAATAAAGCCATGGCAGCTTTTGTTACTTTACTCATTTTTCCATTAATTCTAGGTATAAAAATGTGTTTCGTTTCATGTGGTTTTATTGAAACTCTGACCCATTTTCCCCAGAAGTACTCACTTGATGAAATATTTGATTCCATCTGCCGTATAAGCTTCCTCCCATCCATAAGGCAGACCTAAGACGGAATAAAGAAGTAAGATGTGTCTCAAACCTTAAGTGACACAAAGAACATAGTTTTGAAGTGGTATAAATTAAAATGCTGTAATTCCAAACTATGTCATAAAAAGATTACAAATGAATTCTTGCTATTTTGTAACAGAAGAATTTAAACAATACAATTTAATGAATATTTGCCGTGCTACAAAGCTATAAACCATTTCATGATACTTTCACGAATAGCATTTCTTTTGTAAAAGCTGACAGTCTGGTCAAATCAGAGTGTAGCAGTTAAGTATTATTGAACTTTTTATTGTAATTAACACCTATATAAAGTGACCAAAACCCTCCTTTGTTTGTCATCTGCTGATGTCTGTTTTTACAGCTGTTACATACAGATGAAAATGACTACATAAGGTAGAAGTCTGGGCAGAATGAAATCCACTGCTATTCGTTTTTGCACCAAGTTTTGTGTTTATACATAATTCTTTGGGAATTTAGGCACAAATTCCACACACTTAGAGACAGATTCGGAGAAAATATGTACAGGTATTTGTGTTCTTATCTATGTTACATATGCACTAAAAAAGGTTAATTTACTAAATGCATTGCTTAATTTTGTGATTTACACTAATGTAGTCAGTCATGCTAATCTTAAAAACTCAATCTTGGTGTTTGTTCTCAGTTCGAAAGTCCCATCCATGAGAATGATCACTAATACATAATACTGTTATTAGGGTGCAATACCGTATCACTTTAAAAACTAAATTTTCAGAGCAGACCTCTACCTTTTCAATTAATGTTTGTTCAACACCAACTGTTTGTAGGGTCTGAAAAGTGCTGGAGAAAGAAGCATCAATCAACGTGCAAAAATGCTCCGGATGGATGCTTTTGAGATACTGTACTGTAATGCAGATAAAGTGAAAGGTCCCGAAAAACCTCCCTTTTTTAGATACTAGAAATATGTATATGAAATTAAAATATGCACGAAAAATTATTCTGGAAGCGCTTTAGCTTGAAAGCCATCTCAAAATGTGTCTTAGGAGTTAAACTATTTTTATGCAAGTCACAGTATATCTCAAAGACCAGCTCATTAGAACCATCTGTGAGCCTGCTTTAGATTTAAAACTCTTATTTGGAAAATGTGCTGGCCTGCACGCACCATATGATCTTTGAAAACTGCTTCATACCACGGAATGCCCTAAGCACACACATTTATTTTGGAACTTCTTTCTCAAAAGGCTCATTTTCTTCTCTCCCATCGTCACACCTTTGTCTCTGGTGCGGTCCATACTTCTTAATCTGGAAAGGGCTAACTTCAGTTCTCAAGGATAAACAGAGTCATTTACAGCTACTGAATCACAACCTGGCACAGTGAAGCAGGTATAAACCATCTGAGAAGTAACTATACCTGTAGGCACCAAGTGAAGAGCAACAAGTCAGTCAGCCAAAACTCCAGAAGTCAGGAAGGGAACTTGAGAACCGGTAATTGCAGAACAGCACCATTACCGTTCAGTACAGCTTGAAACGCAAAGAGCTCACTGGATTACTTCTCCTTTCATTTTTACCCCGTATTAGTCACTTATCTCAGGCTTCTTCCCATTTTCAGTTTAGAACAGAGCTATACAATCTGTTCCTCAAAACATGCCACCTACTACCTTTCAGAGAGAATAATCCACATCTACTTCCCTTTAAATACAAGGTAGTTGCTGCATAAGAGTTTTCAGGCTCTGGCTCCATGATAAAGGAAGGAAGAAAAGGATGTTTCTAGTTACAAATATGCTAGACATGATCACAGGTTCTTCCTTCCTCTCCCATGAAATATGGGACCTTTCTTCAACATGGATATTTTCTAATCATTTAAATGCCAATAGGATTCATTCTTCAATTGCTTCCATCTGCCCAGGCCTTTCCTCATTCCTGCATGCAACGTGAATATCCAAAATAAATAAGAACATCTTTTCTAAATTATTAATAGAACCTCAGCATCTGCTCTGTGCTCACACGGATCCCCTCTATCACCTATTTCATTCATCAGTGATTATAACCCTTTTTTCACTAGAGAGTTGATTAAAGTTATGTTTTTTTTCTTATTTCTAAATGAAGAATGGTACGTAGGTAGTAATGAAAACTGATGCTCTGTATTCTTTTCTTAACACAAAAGACTCTGCTTTTAAAAAACACTGAATACATTTGTCACCTATAAATTAAATTCTGGAGATATCTCCACAGTTTTATTTGCCTTTTTGACTATATATGCATTAGATTGTATATCCTATCCACTCTTTATATGCGTCAAAGTTCCACCTACATCTGCAAGTTTTTTTAATGCCTTTCTTTTCCACATTTTTACTTTTCCTCCATTGGTTTTTCACTGCTGTTCCCTTTACTCATTTCCTTCATGGTTAGATTTGTACTTGTATCTCTTGGTATTTCCCATGGTAGCCAGAAGGCTCTTATGTTTTGCATCGTGTTTCCCCAGACATCATCTTCACTTCCTTCAAGCTCACTTTCTCCATGAATCATTCATAAGTTGATCTACTTCCTAGTGCTCTATTTTTTCACACCCTCCAGGGTCAGATTTGTTGCCTGTCCTAGGACTTGCTTTGAAAGACTGCTAAGCTCTCACCTGGAGTAAATGGGAGGTACAGGAGCTTAAACCATCAGAAACAGTCTCTGAAAGATACAAGATTTAGCCTATATAAACCCTGGCAATCTTAGGTTTCCTGAATATTTATAATTTCTTCTGTGAATTGCTGCAGTCTTTGATGAAACTTCATGAATAATATATCTTGGCTGCAATTGTCTGCATATATCCTCTTAAAGAAATTACAGATTTACAACATTGGAAAGTAATTTCAGCAGAAAATACAGGATTTCTTGCTGTTCAAACATTTGTGACTATTTATCTTTTGCAAGGTAAAGAAAAGGTAAAACTGCAAAAGAAATTACGCCTGCAAAAGAAATGGATACAGTTCAAAGCATCCTTTGCCCAAACAGAATAGTCTCCTGAGAGAGTGTGTGTGAGCCAAAGTACATTGTAACCTACCATTATTTTGCTCTAAGTATAAGCATTTAATTACAGTTAACGCAAAAGAGATTTCTATAATTCTATGTGAAAAATTAAAACAAGAAATCACTTCCTGTCATACGTATACCAGAACTGTGAGCTGGTCACCGAGCAGCGAGGCAGAACCTCTGGTGCCTGCCTGCCTCCTTGGCTGCACGATGCCTGCTGTGCTAACATGATTGTAAAGTTAACATTATATAACGCTGAAAGGAAATGAAACCCTAGGGCAAGCAAAATTTTCCTGACACTGATAAAGTGTGGATCTCATCGATCTTTATCACTTCCTGGGGTTAAAAGGACAGAAAACACATCAGCACTGATACTTGGTTGCTTGCAATGAGCAGAAAGATCAGCATCAGCCGAAGTTATAAACTTATATGAAGCAACAGACATTGAAGATTTTGTCTACTGCTTCCACTATACACACTTCCTTAATAAAAGCTGCACATAGCATGATCAATGCATGTCCCTAAAGGAAGAAGGGGGAAAATACAGATATTAGGAAAAAGCCTCATTTTACTAGGCAGTTACCAAACCTAGAAACTGTGCAGTAATGTAGTTGGGTGGGTTCTTTTTCCCCAGTATGTTAGTTAAAAAATACTAAAGTAAAAGAAATGTGGAGATCAGCAGATGAAACTAACAAAAGCAGATACCATAGCGTGAATATTCAGTTGACTCAAACCTGACAGTTGTTTCCCTAACATCTAATACTGCTGTCCAAATATGGTTTATTTTTCTTATTTTCTGACAAAATTACTCAAAGGAAATGCGAGATTTAGAGTCTATAGCAACAACTGTTCGAAAATTTGCTGTTCACTAGAATTCTATCCAGATTTAGCCAAAGCGAGACTATTTAAATGCTTCAAGATAAGCGTGTCCAGTGCTTTATTTTGACCTTAAGGCCAGACTAACACCCTGCTTCCATTATAAGGAGTCACACAAGCAGTACTGAGGAGTTTGAAAAGAGTGCTTAGGGATAGCTGCCTACCAGAGGGATAATCTCACCCCAAAACTCTTTTGTGAAGCATAAACTTATTTCCAGCAGCATTCACAGCTTTGTCATCCACCATAAAAAGGATGTCTGGCTACAAGTGGCTCCTGTTAAGGCTAAACAATCTTAGGTCTGTATCATTAAAGCACCTTGTCTGGAATTAATATGAAGTATTGTGCTTAAGGGATGTAATATCTATCTGGAATTGAAAAGCCACATAGTCTAAGTATTCTGTTTCGCAATGAACACATTCTTTGACCAACAACTGAAATAAGAATGTCTTTCCTTACGTATCCTTTTACCTAGCTTGGTTTCTCTTTTAAAGTATGTATATAAAGTAAGAGAGCATGAGCTAGCTCAGAACTACCCTTTATTTACCTCCTTATAATTTATTTATGTTTTAGGTTCTCAAAAATGATGACTTTTTTTAAGAAATAGAAAGTACCTGATGAAAGAATTTCTGATATACAAGATTTGCTAAAGGACGTTATAAATGGTTTTCTCTGTCACTTGATAAATGAGGTTTTGAATTCTGATCTCTTTTCAATATCCACCAATTCCAGCTCTTACCAACACTTAAACCTTCCTCATGTGGCCTCAATAATAATGTAAAATTTCTTAGCTGAGATCGCAAATGCCATTGGCTCTTCTCTCTGAGCTATGCAGGCAATGCAAAGAGGAAGGAAAGCTGACTTGCTTGCTCTGCGTTTACTGGTCTTGGGCTCTGGAGTGCTATAGGAATATGGGAATACCCCAGATAGGAGACTAGAGGTATCACAAGATGTGAGACCAGCAGAGGAACTCCTCTGAGTCAGGCAATTTGGCACAGCTAAAGCAAGAATTTGTGGAGAAACATCCAGCCTTATCAAGTGTGTTCAGTGAGGTTCAGGCATAAAAGGGCCCTTTATTTTTTGAGGCTGTCAATAATACGTACTGTATTTTACTACTTATTTGTGAACTGAATATAAAATCTCAGGTTCAGAAAAACAGCTTTCAGAAGTGAGCATGCACTCTGGCATTTGTTTGTGTGCCACTTTATTCTTTGGATCATTTCAAGTGCTCTTCCCACAAACAAATGTGTTTCATTTTATGAATAATAGTCTGCTAAGGGGCCATTCCTTTCTTTCATATATCAAATTCTATTATAAAGAAATTTTCTTTTTCTTTTGTTGTTGGTAATTCAATAAAGCAAAGGTGGAGTAAGTTTCCAAGTGGAGACATCTAGGAAATACTAGCAACTGAAATCTGTGTTAATTCAGAATACAGCTGGCAGATTGGTTTGTCTCCCTTCAGTCTTGATCCTAGAAACTATGCTTCAGGAAATATATTTTTCTTTGGATATCCAGGGCATGGTGACCTTGTGTTTTCCCATCTCTTATTAATCATAAGATACTGACCCATCTTTGCTGGCAAACTCATTAATCTCTTATTAAAACAATTACATCCTACCAAGTTACAATTCAGAATGAGTTATAAAACCATTTGCTTTGTGTTCTGAAGGATTATATGATCAACTTTAAAAACTTAATTGTAATTTTGAAATTACACACTGTTATAAATTCTTTTTTCCATTCTAACACTTGTCTGTGAGTAACTTGGTACAGTTAACTAGAAACACTATGAATACAACAGAAACTGTACTATATGAACAATGACCAGTTGACTAACTGAAGGAAGTAAGAACGACCTCAACCAGTATATGTGACCAGACATTGCTGTAGACATATTGCTCTCCTACCTAAACAATAAGGAAACCCAAATTTAGAACAAACTCTGCCCATCATGTGCACTTGAATTCTTCAGAAATGAGAGCTACAGCCATCTGAGCAATGAGATTGCTGCTATGTGTCCTCAAGAAGGACAAAATATTATCTTCCTGAAACATTACTACAAAAATATACCTTTTCAGAAGCTGAATATTGGAAATACAACAGAAAACCCCTCCAAACTACGTATTTTTCAAACGAACACTAATATTCTCTTTTCAAATCAAGTTTTAGGTACTATAAGGTCCAAGCAATTTGGACTGTTATTAAAATGAGAAGCAAAAGGTCTAGTGGATGCTCATTTTTATCCATGCAGGAGGTTAGCAGTGAACGTACAAAACAAGCACAACACTTGAAAGGGCAATAAAATACTTTCTTTTGCTTAGTTGATGGCAATCAAACATGTACAACCAATCGAGCAGAAATGGCAGAAGTCACCGGAGCTTGCAGGACAAACTTTACAATAACATTATAAAACATCCCAGCTTCTAAAGGGAATGGGAAGAGTACAGCAAATGAAGTACTGAGCTGGCTGTTTCACCAAATAGAAGCTGTTCTTTTAAGGTAAAGTCCTCCTTTTAGCCTAGAGAGAGATAAACCAGAAGATTCATCCATCACCTGCTGTCACAGGCTAGAATCTGAGCATCTACACCAGCTACTGATGTGAAACCAGGAACTTTTTTTAGCATACAAAAAGCTGAAAAAAGACTGAAATTGAAATGCTGACATGGAAGGAATTCAAAGGACTACTAATGAGTATTATTTCTATAATGTAATCACCTTTTTGAGAAAAGGAATTATTTAGCAACTTACATTGAAAAACCCAAGCTTATTACCTCATGATACTTAGAATGTGATCAAGATGTATCGCATTTGGCTTACAATGCCTTTTCACATACCACACACCTGATAGTCAGAAGTTCACAATTGATTCTTGGGAGGCCTGAGATACCATAAAGCAGTACATCCTTCACCATTACAGCTATTTTAGTCATGAACTAAAGATCTTTGTTTAGTCATTAGGTCAGGACCATGTAAGCCCTCAAATGTGAGGGATAATGAAGACAGAGAGGAGTTTCAGACTGCTGAAGAGAGGAAACATTATAAAATTAGAGAAATGATCCACAACTGGGGAACTAGACACAAATGGCTAAAAAAAAAGCTAAATTCATAGAAGCACCTCTTGAGAACATTCTTGTTCTGATTGTTGGTAAAAGCCACTTTCAGCTGATTAAAGACAATCTGGAATAACACATTTTTATTCCAGAAATACACGCCTCTGCACACAGGGCGTTCACCACCAGGACTAGGTAATTAGGAATAACCTGGAATAGTTCACTGTATGGCCCAGCTCTAAACCATTTCTTTTTTCCTCAGTTGTCCTACTGTCTTGCTGCCCTGATCACCCTGCTCCGGAATTCATCCATCTCCTCCCTTCCTTGCTGGATCAGCTTCTCTTGTCACCATCTATTGTGCTATCCACCCACGTCCATCACTGTCATCTTACATTGCTCACTGACGCATGTGATTGTTAAATATAAGCTTTCTAAAAGCATTCATTGGTAACAAATTAAAATGACTAAAATTAGAATTGAGCAGAAATTGTCTGAGATTTAAAAAGCAGTAGTATTACATGATATACCTTTCTTGCTAAGTAATATCTCACTCTTTTGCACTGATGATGAAATTAAACTGTGCAGGGGGCTGCCATGAACCACCTACAATTGAGAGACAGGACTACTCTGCTGAGCTCATTTCACACTAAATACAGACCAAAGTAATACCTTTTCCTTTCAAAACAAGAATTGTGAAAAGTATATTAAAAGATATCCTTTTAACCTGTTACAGAAAACACTGTAGCTGCACACAGGTAAAAGAAGGGGTTTATTTACAGGATGACATGACTTTAAAGCCAGCATATTTTAAAATTAATGTCAAAAGTTCTTAGACACTAGGATAGATACCTTTCCTTTCTGATATAAAGCTGAAGGGGAAAATAATCCACCATGTGCCTAAATTAGCATAATTCATTTTACTCTAACTGTAAAGAAATCAAACATAATATCTGCAGCAATCACTAAAGCAAAGCAAAATCTCCACTCTGAACTTCCAGTTAAAGACTGCCTTTAAAGATGCTTATGGCATAACAGAACAGATCTAGTACGAGACTTACGCACATTTTCTACCTCATTTAGGTCTCCTTCATAAGCACCAAGCAATTATGTTTTCCTCTTGCAAATGCTCCTGAAAAGATACGTTTAAGAAGCTTCCTATATCATTCTTGGCAATTGACTTTCTCTGTACTTCTTTCCATTCTCATTATCACACTGCGCACCACATCCAAGTAACTCTGCTAGCCCTCAGCTTCTCACTCCTACCCACTGAAAAGAAGTGAAAAAATGTGACAACTGAAGGAAGTGACAGAGAAGCATACCAACCTCTGAGACAAGACGAGCCCCAGTAGCTTTAGCATACATTGACACTCGAAACAAAGGTCTGATCATTCCCCTCTCCCTGACAGCTTTAATCCAGCTCTCTCAGGATGCTCATAGTTGTGAAGCCACAGAAAATTAACTCAGCCTTAACTGCACAAAACTCACACAGCTCCTGTGGTTCAGCTCCACGCTGTCATGGTTGCTTTAGTTGTTGGTACCTGAAATAATGAGACAGCTCTTCTGGGCTGGTGTGCAGAACATCATACTCATAGAGAGACATGGGCTTACCCACCTCTCTGATTACCAGCTGACTACATCTGAAGTGTGCTTTGGTAAGACCAAAAGACGTAAGGGGGGTGTCAGCCTTGAGATTGAGATGCTGAGCTGGGATTGAGACCTCACAGTTCAGTTCCCGTATCACCTGTGTATTTCCTCTGACTGTAAGCAATCTGCATCTCCACGCCACAAAATGTGGAAGTTTTTTTTCCTCTCCCCTCATGTCAAAACATCATACTGTAATGAAGGACTAAAATCCCAAAATCCTAAGCATTATGTCAAAAGAAACTAGTTGATGGATTATTTAGGAAGTATTTCCCATCCAGTAAAATTTCTGGAGAGTTTTGACTTCAGTCTCCATAGTTACCAAAACCAAGCACAACTTCTATGGGAAGAGACACAAAGTCAATTAAATTTTTCATAGTGGGGTCACAGTATGAACTAAACGAGTCCATAGACTTTTAAAGGTCTGCTTCTTAATGAAGTCTTCCTTCAGAGATGCTGGAAATTAACCTAATAAGCTAATCTTGCTAGCTCATCTGCATTTTAAGGTATAATAATATCACTTACTTGGTTTTCATTATTAAAATGTTTTGATTTGAAAGTCAGTACAGACAGTGCCTATTCAAAAGCTGACTCATCTTTTCTCATTAAAGGTAAGTGAATGGAGAGAGAATAAATTGCTTTTCTACCAGCAACAACAGGGTTCTGAAATCTAGGTCACATTAAAGAACTGTCTTATATACAAGCTTTAAGCATTGAATTGTCTTCTTCCTTGCTGTGAAACATTAGGAATAACACACATGTTCAATCACCAATAAATTGGCTAGCAACTTGTTCATAATTGGTAATTCTTCATTTGATCAGGCTATATTCTGTCCTTATTAGTGTCACCTTTTATCTAGCTTCTCTGCTTGTACACAATTACTGTAATGTTCTGACCCTCATACATCAAATTAAACAAATGGGGTCTAATTTCTACGTCCTGTAACAATACCCACAAGTAAGACCTGTTAGGTGAAAACCATGTCATTCCTTGCTCACATGCAACAAAATGTGCTTTTAGCCCAACTAAAGAGAGGTCAGGGATAAATCAGGATTTAAAACCCATTTGTAATTGGACATTTCCTGGAATGTCACTGGAAACCAGGATTAGAATTTTGGAAGAGCCTGACTAACTGGATCAGATGTTTGAATAAATAGGGTGTAATTCTATAAAGTATATAAAGACAAAAGTGAAGTACTACCCTAGGTGCAAATAATCAGCTGCACAAAAGCAAGTGGGGTATGTCTAGCTAACCCTTGGTTCAGCAGAAAAGGGTCTGGAAGTCCAGGAAAGCCCAAACCTCATATGAATCAGTGACATGAAGCTATAAGGGAAAACCATTTGGGGATGTAAGAGCTGCTGTGCTACATATTAAAGCAAACAAACTTATCATTCCATTTTTGTCTCCAACAGGCAGGTCTCAAGTACAGAATTCAATATAATTTTGATGAAATGGAGAGAATTCAGTGAAAAACAAGGGTGATGAAATGGCTAGAAGACATGCTGTGTAAGGAAAAAAAATGAGCAAACTGGTATCAGTTTATTTTGGGGAACAGAAAACAGAGTGGAGACTTGATATGGTCTTCAAATATGTTAAAAGCTGCCACAAAGAGGAAAGTAGTAGGGTGTTTTCAATAACTATAGGGATGAAGACAAGTAGTAATGTGCTTAAGCTGCAATAAGGAGGATTTATGCCAAAGGAAAAGCTTTCTAATGACAAAGATAATTAGGGATGGGAATAGTCAGCCTACAGAAGCTGTGGAATATGCCAGACAAATACCTGTTTGGATTAATGTAGGTATAATTCATGTTGCTGGTGGGTGAACTACCTAATTGCTGGAGGTCCTTTCTGGCCAAATTTTTTCTGATTCCTTGGTAACAAAGTACTAAGTTCTAGTTTTCTGAACTTTTGCATAATTTACATCACACACAGACATTGCTGCTGCTTCCCATTTGCAAGGCATTTTTATGTCTTGTGTTCACAGGAGTAATATATTTTAATTATATTACATTCCAAAAAACTCTCTGCTTGTCTCTTTCTAAATATTTATTGTAAAACCAAACCAAGCCAAAGAAATACACTTTATAGTACAGGGTTTTTTTAGGCTTGTCAGTGCCTGAACTTACACCCTAGTAATACCGAAACCAAACCAACAACAAAAACACAGCCAAAGGTGAAACTGTGAAAGGCTTCTTTGCTGTCTCCTACCTTGCTAATAAACTATTAAACTTTGATTTGGCTTCACTGACCTGACTTATTTAGCTAACATTACAGGCACTGATTTTAAGTACAGGTATGCTCCTAAATATTGCTATTTTCAGCAGTGATGATGCTCTAGCTAAATGATTTCACATTTGTTTGAGCCATGTTTGGGATCACTATCCACCCTCAAAACTTCTCAGAGATTATCATTATGAACCTTGCAATTGAAAAGAATGTAAAAATGTTAAGGTTCTGTAGACAACCCATAAATCAGTTGTAAGAGTTTTGTGGTTCAGTGGCTGTTGACAAACTACAGCTTGGAAACCACAGCTGTAATTCTGAATTACTTTGAAATACATGGATAACCAGGCATTAAAATATTAATTCAGACCAAGTACACAGCAATAAAACATAGCAATAAATACAGAGTACCAAAATATAGCAATTCAAACTAAAAAGGCAAGAAACCAAGCCCAGTAGAACAGAGCCTATGTCCTATGCCTGTCTCTATTCTCAGGTCTACCCTTCCCCATAACGTAGAGGTTGACAGTGTAAAGGTGCTAGTTAACACTCTTCCACATTTAAGGCATCAACTGACATGTTTATTCAATGAAAATGCACTGCATAATTACCACATACAGTGATAATGAACCAGAAACAAAGTATTTTGTAAGTCATTAACAAACTCAACAGTTACCTAAGAATGCAGAAGAAGATTATCTACATTATAATAGATTCTAGTAATGGTAGGATACTACCCAGGAAGAAAAAAAAAGCTGCTTTTGGGATTTCCCATCAATATGACACCTAGTGAGAAAAAAATTATTAGATTTGGGAGACTTCAGTTAAATCTTTGTTTTTCCTTTCCTATGAATGGTCAAGTTTGCTGCTTCATGGTTCAAACACCTTCTTAAAATGGGGATAATAATTCTAATCAAGGCTTACAAATGATGTAAATAAAGTAGATCCTATTGGATTTACAGACTGAAAAATGGACTTCTCACAGGTCCAGTGCTCCATTTTTAACTCAATTTCCACGCACACCCATTTTAATTTCATTTATATTGGAAATACTTCAAATATCATGTACAACTACATTTCTGAAGTGGAACTCTTCTCTTCCGCTGCAATGAAACATTTTCAACTTCTTGAACAGATTTTCCTTTGGGAATTACAGTTCTATGAACACTGTCAAAATTACAACCTGTCATTCTTATTTACCATGCAGGCAAATTGGAGATTTGAATGATTTGCAGAAAATTCAAAGTCTTGCTGCAAGTAAACAGTTATGTAGAATAAGCTTTTAAATTTTTGTCTGTGCCCTTGTAAAATTGCATTAAATGTGCTGGGATTTTTTTCCCTGGTGATTATAGAAACCATTTTCCCTGTTCTGCAACTCTGGATTTTAATTTTTCTCAAAGAACATAAGTTGTTCACCTTTGGGTTTCTTACTGTGATCGGATTTGCAGCATATCTAAAAAGCTGCTGATAAGCTATCGATTTTGTAATATAATATTCTCATTTGCAGAATGAGGCAAAAAAATATATTACAGGGCAAAAGAGATCCACTTCTCATCTCATGTGTACTTGATGTTATGTACTGGAACAATTAAAATTAAGTCAAGGGTTATCCTCAGTTTACATCACTGAAGATAGAATAAAAGGAAAGTGACTAAGTTCTAGTTCAATTCCAAAACTATATTATATCACTATATATAGTAACATATATAGTGATCCCAAACTGTATATATATCACTAGCAATGTTTTCAGATCAGTAAAGAAATGTGGGTAACTCTGCAATGTAATAAAAAATAATATTAACATTTCTGGCAATCTTAAGTGTTATTTTTTGACAAACCACCAGTTGTGAATTAGCCACTGTTCCTGCATAGTGTCACTCACTCACAGTACATGGTCGACAGCAGGGACCTACAATCCAGATAGAGCACGTGTTGAAGTAGACAACAACTGATCCCAGTTCCTATGAAGTTTTCCATTCAGCAGAGCTGGAAACCAGAAAACCACTGCCCTACAGAGACTAAATCAAGTGATGCATTCAGCAGCAACATGAAACCCCTGCCTTGCTCTATCTGGTCTTGCCCTATGCTGTCTTTACAAGATGAGACTGAGCAAACAAGAAAGCAACTAAAATCCAATTAAGGAAGAAGATTTACATCTCATGTTGCCTTCAGATCTCAGTGGAGGCCAGGAAGACGTGCTACAGGCACACCTAACTCCTGCTTTTCTGTAAGGAAAAATGGATTTTGGAGCATCGCTCTTGAGAAGGTGGCATTTGGAATAACTTCATGATGCTACATGGAATACAGGAGGAATACAGTGCCAATATTCTGTGGCATAAGACAGCAGTACCCAGAGCTCAGAATTCCACATGATTCTGCAAGTAGGAGCCACAGATGACCAGGTCATATTCCAAAATTACTCATGTGATGCCGGGATGTATCTTTTCTTTTAAAAATGTCAAGTCAGAAAAAATTCAACAGTAAAAAGTTCTTTTAATAACTTAATATTATTACTTTCTACAAAAATGAAATGACTTTCACCTTTGGTATTTTTGTTTTGAGGAAAAAAAATCCTCAGCCTTCTGGGACTTGCAAAACTGTGAATTTTTCCACTGGATAAAACAGTTGATAAACTCTCTTTTAGGAAAATTCACCTTTTTCATTGACATTGTTGAAAGTTTCAAAGGAATAATAAGTTTTAATTTCACCAAATTACTATTTTCTAATAGGAATCCTGTCTCAGGAAATGTTTAACTGACAAACATAACCTCTTTATAGCATACGGTGCTCATTTAAAGATTTAATTCTTTTGCTAGTCAGAAACTATTAGAAAAGGGAGCTGTACAGATGTGTTCAGGATATACATTGTATAATTTAATAGGTCCCTTCTATTTCTGATATCAGTAATTCCCTGAAATATTTATGGCCTTGCCAGAACAATGAATACACAGACAGAGTATCTCTTTGGTTATCATTATGATGCTCCTTCCTAAGCAGCTCCTCCAGCAAGGAACAAAAGGTACAGTTCTAGTTTATTAGCTGAAAGAACATTAAAGTTATCCGATCCTCCCAACACAGTATTGTCCCCACAAAGATCACCTTGCAGGAAATTATTTTCTCTTCCTAATACTAGAAGTATAAAAAGACATGGCAGCGTGAGTTTCAGCAAACGCTGGCAACCAGACAATATTCCTGGGGTAAACAGAAGACACGTATTTTGCTATTCAGCCTCTGCAAATGCATTTTAGTATCACTAGCCTAATTATCAGAAGTCAAGTTAGCCAGGGTATAACCACACTACTAACCCATGCTACAATCACATCTGGATTGTGATGTACAGACACACACCAAAAGGAGGCGGGGAACAGCTCACACTTACATGTCAACTACTTCAGAACTCTCATACTGAACTACAGCCAATTATCTGTACAAAATACAGCACTGCTGTATCTTTAATTTCAGGAATAAAATAGTAATAGTCTATATGGTATTAATTCTGTTGTAATAAACAAACAACAAATAAATAAAAGAAAGATGAACACTTAACAATATTAGCTGTTCTCAAAACAGCAAAACTCGTATTTGTGAAGACTTGCTACTCCACCTTATTAACTTTGTTCCACCTACACTGTCAAAAGAATGGGCAGGGACAACTAACACTTTGCTAAATATGAAATGGTTTTGGTAATTGACCATAATATAGTTTAAAAGACTAAACTGAAGAAATTGATAGATGGCATATTTCAGCCTTTATTGCCTGACACTTAAGACTTCGTCTGTCGTACAAAGATCAAAAGCAACTTAACTATCAAGAGAACAAGCACTAATGGACACTGACCACCAGCAGGTCCCACTGCCTTCTTTTTGCAGATAGTCAGTATACAAGGAAAATTAATATAAAGACTGGACAACTAACCTTCTGTCTGTAGGATCTTCATAATCAAATGTATAGTGGCTACTGCGACTAGCAAGATCAGTATCAGTAAGGTAAGCAGGAATTTTGGAAGCTGTTTTAATTTGGAGACCATTTCAGAGAACTTCAGCATGTTTGCCATGTGTCAGATCCCAGGCTGGCAACAGATTAAAGGAACATATGGGAAAAAAGTAGTTCAAGAT
>NW_009926889.1:0-37487 GCF_000696875.1 Nestor notabilis | reverse complement strand
CCTGCGGAGCAGAGAAACAGGCTTCACAGCACTTAATGGATACTGATGACTGGGATTATATCAACAAGAGCAAGATTGTATCTTGGATAGAAATTTCAGAGGCAGAGTGAGGAAATTAGCAGTCAAAATACTTGAAAGCTGCATTATGCTAGTGCACATTTCAAAATGCCGATTGCCTGCTATTTTATGAAGAGATAAGTATGTTCCAGGGTTAATCAGATTTTGGCCATTACCAAGTACCAAGTATATTTCTTTTCTAATTCTGTAATAGGAAAGAAGAAAATGCTTTCTCAATTCTTTTTAGCATGATTTGCACCATATGGTCTACTAAGTGCAGCCAGCAACCACTTTTAAATGCTACAGTTCTTTCACTGAGGCATTATTACCCCTTGTGTGATGAAAGTAATTTTATGTCTTCAGGAGATGCTCATATTCTACAAAGCAGAAAGGCCTCTCAGGACTTTGTTTCTAAAAATAGCTTACAGCCTTTCAAGAAGATGAAGGATGAACCTTTCAAGGGATAAGCTTTATTATTCTCTTTTTTACTTTCTTATTTGCATTTCTGGATCTGGAGGATCCTGTAGTAGTAAGCACTGGGAAACAAGTTTGGTTTGGTTGGGGTTTTTTTAACAGAATCCTCACTTGAAGAATTGCCAAACTGACTTCACATAGCTGTCATTCAACCTACACAGCTGAAAACTGATCTGCAGCGTTATCACAAGCCAATATGTGCTTAGAGATTTTCAGGAATACACTGAACTTTAAATCTCTTGGGCAAAATGTTGTGCTATTATGGATGGTAAAAGATAGTTTGTGTGGCTAATTAATAAATATGTAATTTTGACCTGGTTCTCAAGGATGATCTTTAAGAAGGGAAGCAGTTTTCTTTCGGAAGAACACTCCACAACCTTGTCTTTGCATCTAGCTTTGTTTCACATGTAAATGAATCAAAAGGTGTTTTGGTTAGGGCTTCTTTACTTCATGTTGTAGAAAATGAAGCAACTAATGAAAGAGAAGTTCTATTGAGAAGGTAAGATGGTTGCCCTGTTACAGATTTTAATCCATTTAGCAATCTCAAAAATATTCATATTAATTCTCTAAGAGCTCATTAACAAATTACTATGTTGTGGACATCTCTGCAGAAAAAAGAAAAACCTTCAGTCTACAACGTAAAGTCTATTGTACTTCTCTCTTTGATGTATGATATTTATGAAATGATACATACTTGAGAGCCCCTCTTTATGACAGCCCATCTGGAAGAAAATGGAAGATCACACAGGAAACATTTTGTGAGAATCTGGCATAGAGGACTGAAGACAGAATGCTACTAAACAGTTACTCTGCCTTAACTACTATTTTTTTGAGTAAGAGGGGGAGAGAGAGAGAAAGCGAGCAAGGTTTAAAGCTTTAATCTCATACACAAGCTTGTCAGAGCCCAAATCTATCTGTAATACTCTCCAAATCAGAATGAACTCAGAAAGATGACGTTCAATCTTTAAATCCTTCTCTGCAGAGCTATTTTTAACTCTCAGGTTCACAAAATGGATCCCTGCTGTGGCTCCAGAGCTTTCTAACGTGTATCCTACCTATTATGTTCGATACAACTACATGTTAGAATCCAGTTAGGCGTAGAACTAAAAGTTCTCCCTGCACGATTTCCTGTGCAGTGCAATAGAAATGACTCAACGTGACAGAACTCTACCACTGTCACTGATGGAAAACCAATTATCTCCTGGCCACTGTTATTTTCACTTCCAACAGTAACTCCAGTTCTAATATTCTGGACACTTCTGAGTAATTTTTTTATCTTCTTATTTTGCTTTCTCTTCCATAGGATGACATCGTTAGCCAGAAATATTGAATAGTTAACCATAAATATTGTCAAATAAGGCATTTTTTGTATCTCGAAACATTTCCTCACCAAATATATTTATTCAGTCCCTTCTAAATGAATTCTCAAACAATGTAAAAAGGATATTCAAGTCTTTGATACAATGATTATTGTCAACCATAATTCACCAGCTTTCTAAAACTTCCTGACCATTTCCGTTTTATTTTTGCTGGATTAGAACTGACATTTCTGCTCAACTATAGGTAAATAGGAGCAAAACACACAACTGTTTCAATGATCTGAACCGGGAATCATATAATAAGCCACAGTTGTTTCTTAGATTTGCAGCTGAATGCATTTATTACAGTAAATGCTCATGAACTAGCATAATTTTTACCAATGGGAACAGATTTCTGTTAATGACCTGAGGATATACACATATCTCCAAATGAAACTGCAGGCTGCATTGACTCCCTACAGCAAGAAAGTCTTCATTTACACACTTTGATACATGTAAATTCAGCAGAATAACATTTTGTAAACATGCTGGTATGAAAACAGAGCATTACAGTCAGGAAATTCTGCTAACTTTACATGACTTTGGGAAATCTTCATATGCCTCATTTTGGCATCAATTTTCTGGTTTAAGCTTTCCAGGAAAAAGTGTCCTATGGAATAATTCTGTATTTTAATCACTTTGACAAAGGTGCTGAACTGACACTGAACCAGCCCTGTCCTCTGGTGCTGTCAATGATTTATTCTGCCAGTTCACATCCCATTTTAAATATCTATCAATCAAAATATCTATCTTCTGGTTTGTTTCCTCAAGGACATTTCCTGACTTCAAAACTCATATTTAAAAATCCTTGATAATAACGCTCTGCTCTTGTAAAAGTTTAGAGAAATCTTCTCATCCTGATGCATCCTTCACATCTTGAAAGAAAGATCTATCTCTGTGTGGTATAAGATACTGAGTCATTAAAGCTGATATTCCAAAATCCTGTTGACTTAATCTGCATTCACCACTTTTATTTAAAGCCCATCAAGATCAATGGAAATATTCCCGCCAAGTTTCAGGTGATGACTTTTGGGACAAGGAAACCCAAGTCTCTAGAATACCATGTGCTGCTGCTTCCTAATGTTTAGACCTTGAACTGCAGACAGTCTTCTGTATGCTGTATTTTAAGAGTGATGAATGCTATTAGACCTCGTAGCAGCCTTCCAATATCTGAAGGGGGCCTACAAGGATGCTGGGGAGGGACTCTTCATTAGGGACTCTAGTGGTAGGACAAGGGGTAATGGCTTTAAACTTAAACAGGGGGACTTTAGGTTAGATATAAGGAAGAAGTGCGTCACAGTGAGGGTGGTGAGGCACTGGAATGGGTTCCCCGAGGAACTTGTGAATGCTCCAACCCTGGAGGTGTTCAAGGCCAGGTTGGACAGAGCCTTGGGTGACATAGTTTAGTGTGCGGTGTCCCTGCTCATGGCAGGGGGGGTGGGAATAGATGATCTTAAGGGCCTTTCCAACCCTAACTATTCTATGATTCTATTAACAGCATCACAGTAACTTCTTACTATTACACTTTCGTAAGGTCTTTGCTAGATAAAAGCCTGTCGATGAACCCAAAAGTAAAGGAACTGTGCAAAAGGCAAAGGAAACGGAAGAACAAAAGTAAAAAAACAAAAACTGAATCATGGTGACTACTGAAACACACTAGTCTCAGTTAGTAAGCAAGATGCAAAATCAGGACATTTGATGGAAGAAAGGAAGCATTTATGTGTGTGTGTGTATACATGCAGACATGCACACAGAAGTCACACATGCTCACTTACAGTCTACTTCCAAAATGGCACGGAGAGACTTGGCAAGGTCTCTCGCTTCTGCTGCAAGAGCTGTTGTGACAGTAGGTCCAGTCCTTCCCAACCGTGCGAGAAGTGCTTTAGTAGACAACGTTGATGTTCTGTCACTAAGAGAATAAAAATTACTAAGAATTTATCTGTAAGATTATAAAAGAAATGGTTACTTTTAATAAAGTAAAATTGTGTTTCTAGATTGGCTTTGGTCTCAATGTATGAATAAAGATTACCACTACCAAACTGACAAGCTTGTCTTAGAAGCAGTTGTGTCTGTACAATAAAGGCACTAGTAAAGTTTAATTCAAACAACATTAATGGCTCAAAATCCAGTGTCAAGAAATCAGTGGGCATCAGGAAAGTAACTTGCTTAAAAGTGATTTTCATATTAACATTTAAGAAGGGACACTGCTTTAGGGGACCCAATTCTTCTCTTCTATGCTGTTACCATATTTAAAACTTAAATTGATATACATGTATTCAATTTATGTATGTGCTACTGGATTAAGGATGATGCAAAACCGCTTGGGCAAACCTAAAAATAAAATAAAATAAAATTATAACCCGCTATTAAGGTTTCTTGCAATTTTAACTAATCCTTAACACATTATAATTACTTTATGGAAACATCCAGACAACCATAGCTATGTAATTACTAACTGCTTTAATTTAATTCTGAGGTTTTTAATGAAGCTGTATCCTGAAAGCCTCATTTATAATTCATGCCATTCCCTTTCTTCCAATAAAATGACACTGAGAAACATACAGCAAAAACTAGAGAAAAAATAGTTACAAGATGGGTTTTAGACTTTGAAACAATGATAGAGTTTTTCAATATTAATTTTGCCAGTTCAGTATTAATAACTACGCTCTTTCATTACCTTAAAACTGTTGAGGCAGTAGAGTTATCTGAAAGTATTTCATGCACAACCTGTTGGCCATAATCAAGAAGTTAAGAGTTTATAAACCAACACAGAAAAAAAGTTAGTACCTTATAATTGATGTCTATTTGGGTGTGGGGGATTTGATTTGTAATGAAAAAGTCTAGCCTCTGCCAGCTAGAAGTGTAAAAGTAAAAACCAAAATATTATAGCCACTTCAAATGAAGGGAATATAACATCACTCAGTTTCTATAACATTTAAATTATCATTAAATATTACTTTTTCATCTGGGAAACTTCACAGAAATTGATATGAGTTTTTGAAAAATTAGGTGGAAAAATTATCTGATCAGTTGAATTTGTTTAGTATTGCAAAAATAAAGATGAAGTAAATTCCTATACAGATCTGCACGCTTACATGCCATCTTTATTTCTAGCAATGAAAGGATCTCTGCAAACTAGTTATAGTCAGTTTACTATGTCTATTCCTCAGAAACATCAACGCAAAAGTTTTCCAAATAAAACACTGCAAGAAATGAAAGGCAAAGTTACCTCTACAAATTGTAGTAATTTTTCAGTAGCCACCTCAAAGGTCTTCCTGGCCGATTCAGACTTCCGCAGCTGGCAGTCAAGCACTGTAACTCTCTTTCTCAAGTCTTGGATATTATCCTGAGAAAGATATTTTAAGGCTTTTATTCTAATCATCTTCTCCTGAGGCTCCCATAGATACTTGGTGTGAATGGAAATGGATGTCTGAAATGTTTAACACACACTCTTTTCTATGTTCCTGACAAACACGGCTGCTCCTGAGGCAGATATACGTGACCTGCTAGTAAATTGGCTCCCACACTGTTAACAGGTTTGGACAAAATGATACAAAGGTAAATTGAAATTGGCAGCTAACAACAGTGATAGGGCTGCAACTTCAGTTTGAACTGATTCATGAATGGATCAAAAATACCAACCTGATAATGGTGACAGTATCTGTCAGCAGGGTGGCGTAAACAGCCAGTATGTGAACAAACTCAGTCTGCTGGTTTGCATCCGTACGTCCTTTGGCCAACTGAGCAATTATGGCATCTCTTGGAGAAAATTACCCCCTAGGATTTCTCTACATGCTCTTGTATAACCTATTGATCAGTGTTATGCATCTCTCTGTACTTAAGCTACAGAGAATGTGACCCCCATTAGATCAAGTTCTGGAGGCTCAAAGTGTCAGCTTGAGTCCCTGGCGCTGTTTGTGCAACAGGACCACAAGTGCAGTCTTCACATGGGCATATTTGTTTAACTAAGCTGGCTGCTGAACAGATCATCCACACCAAAATACTCTAAAAAATTAAGAAAATATCATTACCATTAAAAATAAATTTTTACACCCCTGTAGGCAATCTTTTCTGAAAGCCCACCATCTACGATAAAACCCTTACAAAAAACCCCACCAAAACCCATTTATTGCCTTTACTTGAAGCAAATGAGTAGACACATCTGTTTGTATACACTATACAAAGCAGCAACATCATGGTCACTCTGAATGTCAAAGAACCTGTGGATTAAAACACCTTTTTTTGGCAATCTGTCCACGTTGGGAGAAGCGGCTGTTAAGCCCTCACAGGTACCTCATTCTTTTATACCAAGAAGAGTTTACTGCAGAATTGACACTACCTAGAGCACACTACTTACTCAATACTGCTTCTTTTGAATAAGAATTGCAGAGAATCAAACCTCAACTCAGACATTCAAGTGCTCATTCAGAATTTCAGGAATTCAAGCTAGCATCTCAAAACCAAATCTCTGAGAAAGCAACCCACATGCTCTGAATTTCTTAAAATCCTGATATTTATTCAAGTCCTAGAAAACAAACAGTGCTTCAAAAATACCAGACATTAAAGATGGGGCATCTCACCCAGAAAGAAGAACTTCTAGGGTGTGATTCATCTCATCACACACACTCATGATTAGATGAGAGGAATTCCTCCCTGGGAGCTACACATACTCGCTATGTTGCTTCTTGGCAAGCTTGTATACCACAGAGCTCAGTTTTAGCTTTCAATACCTTGTAATATTGACTTAATTCTCATGATGAAATAAGGCAACATTTCAGCAGGTTTTCCTCATCAGTTCATATGCGCATCCCTTTCCCAGAAGGAAAACAAGGTAAACACACAAACACCAACCTGCCTCCACTTGTTCAAACTGTGTGTAGAAAATGGATCTGCAATTATGGGGAAAAGTTTAGAAATGCTTCAAATACTTTATTCCTTAGTGTGTTCTGAAATGCTTCCCTGGAGATGAAGTGGTTTGAAAATACAAGGCTCAATTAAAAAGGTTGTGGGTTGGGTTTGGTTTTTTTCTGCAGGATACTGTTAGTAGCATTTAAATGGTTATCTTGATGAAATCTAAATTTACTTAAGAAGACTACTGGATTTTAGACTGTTCTTATTTGCCTTACAGAAACATAAATATGATGGCCATTTTTACATAAACACAAAAGCATACAAATATACGTATAGTCTTTAAAGATAACAAATCTGCAGTCTGGAAACTATTCCATGCTTTAATGCTTGACGTGCCACTTTAACCTATGACCCACATATGCTTCCAGCTCCTACTTTTCCAGCCCAAAGATACATGGATAAAGGAAGACACAATAAACTTCACGTTACCCCCTTCACTACGCATCATTCCAGTTATTGAATAATACAAGACAAACAGTGACCTACTTTAGAAAAGCAGATGAAAAGAAAATGAAAACAAGATACATGACAACAGCAGGGAAACCATGGTAACTACCACCAGTGACTGCTTTGCTTACTTTATTTTGGCCAGAATGATCTGTGAGCTGAGCCTTCAGCTCTACAATTTCAGCTTCCAACAGGCGAATTACTTCTTCATAGTCCATCTCCATTCCCCGAGCCTGCCTTTGTGCAGCTTCTGCAAGATGAATCCTACTTCGCAGGGCTCTTGTCTCTTCTACAGCTGCCTTGGCTTCCTGTAGATGATAGAATTTAATTCAGAAGTTACAACTCCAGCTAACAAAGTAGAACAGATTTAGCTCAAAAGTGCTGCAGCTGGCATTAGAGCTACCTTCTAATATTTATGGTTAGTTGGTTCAATTGCTAGCTTTTAAGTGTAATATATGCAAACAAAGAACAGGTATTTACAGAAAGAGATGATTTTCCTAATAAATTAAATCATAAGTTCTGTGATTATTGTAAATCTAATTGATTAAAAGGCTTTACAGAAACACACCTGATGCTGTTGATCTGCCCATCACTTCCATACTAAAGAAAGCACTTTAATGAGATGTTACTTCATTTTATTATTATTGCCTGAATTCACACTCAATTCAGAGTTCACACATCATGTAGGTGGAGTTCTAATGCAAATAAATATTCAGTCCACACTACTCTCAAGTAGGCGTTGGGTTTTATTTCTCTGCCTAGTTCCTGCTCTTTTATCGTTATCCTGTATTACCACAGAAGAGTGTTAGATACAAATTATATATAAATAATGTACGGAAAATCAAGATATTAGAAACTGTTGGCTTGAATTCAGCTAAAGTAATTCCTAACTGTAGTAAAATCTGATTTCAAGAAGGATATTGCTCAGTTCATTTTACTACTGAGTATTAATTCAAGTTAACTTTGTTTTGTAAATTTAGAAAGTCAAACTAAAGGTCTGCTGAACAGATGAGTTTACACTAGGAAAAAACAAACAAACTGCTCATCAAAAATACAGACATAAAGGCTCATTGGCACCAAAACCAGTAATCCATCTTTCCCTCAGCTTTTGATGAATCTCTGGAAAAAGTCACTTTATATGAATTTTCTGAATCATTAAAGTTATAAATTTAAATACACAAATTCACAGAGCTAGACATTCTCTGCACAAATTCTTTAGTGAAGGATACTCAGGTGAATATCCTACTCCTAGTCTACCTATTGTATCTTATCAAAGCTGTATCTGGTTGGGAATGGAACTAGTGAGAAACAGGCAGGAAGAAGAAAAGGAAAACCCTATGAATCTATAATAAGTAGGAAATAACTTTCTAGAAACTAATGTTGAAATGACAGTTTCTGGAAAAAACTGAATGACCAAATCTTCCTATTTTTATGGAAGAAAAGTCATACAATATTTAACAGGTGTCATAATACAACTGTCTAGCGAGGTTAGTGAAGCTTACAAAAGCAGATTTAATTCTATTCTTTCCTAACTTAAAAGCATTTGTTCTGTAAAAGCCACATCCTTCAAGTCAGGTTTTCCTATACTTTGTCATAATGTAAAATGATCTACCAATCTCAGACTCTGTAACTTTTTAACCTGTACACTGTTAGTCTTAAAAGACAATATATGTTTATTTCAAGCCATAAGTAAACTAATCTCAACGACATATATATATATATAGAGGACATCACCTTCCTAATATTTACAAGGGTTTTGCAATATAATACCAATTTGGATGATTGCCAGGGACATTCTGGTCTCTTGGAAAATAAAGTATAATACAAATCATCACACATGTAGCAAACAGCAACATCATTAGTGAATCTACATGACATTGGTGTTATGTAGTTTAGAGGTTTCTGTTATAAGAACACAAGTGATAAGAGATATATTTCAGTAACCTTTAATTTGACAGCAAGTATAATTACTCCCCCCCCCCCCCCCGCCTTTTTACTTTCAGGAGCACAAGGCATTAGATGAGCCTATTCTACGTGATGATCACCTCCACCTGCAAACACAGACTTTTGAACAGCTTATCATTGCATGTCTTTCTGTTATTCGGCTAGTTTGTAAAGACAGCTGTCTGTCCACACGGCACTAAAAGCAGTGCAAGAGGTTATTACTGAAAGCACTCAGTGAAAGACCACCGGAACAATCCAGCCCTCCTGCAAGCTGCTCATAGGTGTTCTTTTTCCTAGAAACGATTCAGAGAACACAGGGGCTTCTGAGAAGTTATGAACCTATAAAATAGAGGACAAAATTACTGCCTTGGTACAGGGCATTTTCTTGCTGCTGTAAGAAGTGGTGTGAGTCAGCAGCAAGAAAAACTGGGCCCACTAATACAGAGGATGATGGGTTAGCAAAGGTATCCTTCAATAATAGGCTGGAGGTGGGAAAAAGACTTTCAGAGACAAAAGTGAAAAGATGGTCTGGTATTAAATCGGACTAATATAAATGAACATAGAGGCCTTGACAAAGGGTGGCTTGTTAAAAATGCACACATAGGAATTATCTAAATAAACTGACATCAGAAAAGTCATGGGAAAATTGCTGTAATGAAAAGGGAGGTCTTAATGTTGAAATAAGACCTCCTTGAGATAAAGGTTTAATCTCTTATAATCCAGAATTGCCTTCACTCCTCCATTGTTTTTTCAGAAACCCAATTGTTGAATATTAATTTCTCTCTAATTGCAGACTAAGTATGACCAGATTTCAACAGTGAAAGACCTAAAGGAATAATTAATGAACAATGGATTCTTACATTACAATGAAACGATTATCCACACTACAACTGAACTAGCAAAATTTCCTGACAAACCAGAGCTGTTTGTAGAGCAGGGAGGCACAAGGGGAAACGATACCATCAGGCTTCCCCATTCTACAGTTACTGAAGCTGGCATGGTGGTGCTTGCTCTTATGTAGATGAGGGGCCCCCACCAGTGAAGAACAGATGGATAAGAGCACGCTTCAGCAGCATCTTCTCTTGTCCTGTTCAACTGCTTGCATGAAAGAAGACGCAACTGAAATGGAATCTGCAGCTGCTAATATTTCATCTCTACAAATGCCTGATGGGACCATTTGTCCTAATCTGGTATGAAGCCACTACAAAAAATAAGAAACTGCAGGCTTGATGAGAGCAACTGAATCAGTTTCAAGGTACAGATCTCTTTGAAAGCCAGGTTCTAGTTCTTCCTTGGATAAATTCGAGCATTGGTAAGAGTTTATCGATGTTATATTCCAGCCACCACAAACACTGCAACAAAGGTATTCTTTTAAACGACATGAAAAATTGTAGTTACAATTGAATTATATTTATTCATTAATTTTAGCAAAATTATATGCTGAAAACATCCTTTAAAAGAACATAGTGTATTTTTACTATGTCTTAAAATTAAAAAGCTAATGAAACAAAAATAAACCCGATACTTCTTTCAGGCATGGTGAAATGAATTTTATATTGCTTCTAAAAAAGCACCCATTCAAGTCCTACTCTTCAAAGCACCTCTTTTCCCCTTAGAAAACATAAGCACAGAATAGCAAATCTTAGCCCTATGAAATACAAGTCCAGCACTATGGGATACCACAAACAGTATCCTACCTTTACAACCTTTCACATTTACTATATTCAGCTGAGGCGTTTCAGTGACAATAACTGCACCAAAGAAGCTCGACTGAAGAAGAGATAATTCAGGTGGGTATGACCCAGGATTTTCAACCACACAGAATACAGGCAAACTCATCCAGGAAGATAGAAGGTATCATTACAGATCTCACATTCATGGTGTTGACAAGACTTCAGGTACCCAAGTGTCTTTCTATGCTTTGTGCCAATTTCAGCTTCCATATGATTTCAAGGAAGACCCAAAGATAGAGCTACATCACAATCCTAAAGTAAAAACGTAGCAACTAATGTATTTTAATTCTCACAGACCAATATTAAAATGATTACTACCTCATTTCAAATTCAGCAATATTTCTAATCTTAAGAGTTCGTTTATGCTGTCAGCTACTGATTCATGCACTGTTTAATGAATCGGTACTAACAAAACATGTTCATTAACCAGAACTTTTATATGCGTGTCCTAATTAAGATGTAATCTCTGCAATTCACAATTAGTTGACAATAGAAATACCACAAAACATATGACTGGTAGCCTGTATCTTCATTTAAAACATTGCTTTTTCAGGAAAGCAGTGATTTAAAAAGCAAAAAGTTTAAATTATATCGAATTCAGAAGACCATATGCACATACTTGAGCCAGTTCGTTAGTTTTCTTTTAATCAGGCCGCTAGGGCTCAATAATGTACCCATTAATTCACTTCAGCTCAAGCTCAAGCAGTAATGCATCATCATAAGGTATATGGCAACTTGTACTCCAAGTAGCCTATTTTATTTTAAACTTCATACCACCCTGAATCTCAGCACTGGTTCTGAACCACAGAAATATATGTAAAACACTTGAAAATGCACTCACGAATAAACTGAACTGAAATTCCCATTAAAAGCATGCCTGTATCTCCTAAAATAGTGCTGTAATTACTTATAATTTATTATTTCTCTTTCATTTCACTATGTGGAACCTTTTCAACAGCATTCACTTAAAATTCCTACTAGAAAATCAGAGTACTTATCCCCTGGAGGGTTGCGCTGCAAAACTGACCTACGCCACCACGATAGTACTAGAGAGAAAAATTAAAGTTCGAGGACCTCGTGTGGTAGAAAAAAGGAATTGCTGCCACTTAGAGCATCTTAAACCACTTTTGGCCAAGTCCACCTTCACAGTAAGAGCAGGTCTGCGAAGTGAAACACCCGATGCCGAGGACCTGATGTATTTGCTGTCTGCATTTTGGGGTTTGTACTAGCTTTAGTCAAGACTGGTAGACTGAACATCTGCTCTGGTCTAGAGCAACAGATTGAACACCCATTAGTGAATGGAAACAAGAGGTACACTACCAGTTAAATTTTATCCAAAAAAGAATCCATTTTATTTCCCTGCTGTCCCACAATGACAACATCACAACACTCATGGAAAAAGCCTTCAAGCAGTTCTCTTATATTCAAGGTCATAATGAAGGTGCTGAGGAAATCTACATACATGCACAAAATTGTGAACATAATCTTAATATAACACTATACAGATTTTTAACCTGTATCTTGCATCTTCACATATGGCATCGGATGGAACAGCCATGAGAAACCTATAAGGAATACATATTACAGTACAGAAAAGCAGAAAGGCAGCCAGATCATAAGAAGAAATGAGCTGACAGGATGATATTCAGTAGAAGTGGGCAACAGGCAAGTTACTTTGTTTTTGAATCTAGGCTTACATGGATTTACATATAATTGGAAATTTCCCTAAAGAGACACAAGAAGGCTATATTTCAATCAAAGATTTCTTCTCTCATTGATAGGTACGGAGACATAAACAAGACATTCTTCACAGAACACTTACTACCATTCTTTTCCCGGTAAGCATCAGGTAGAATTGTCAAGTGCGTCTATTTTTTCATACTTAAAACTCTGGTTGACATATGAAGTAGCTAATGTTTGGTCTATAGATTAGGCACACTCTTGCCTAAGAACAGGAAAATCACTTCAAGAACACTTAAGACCAGACAGGTACTACTACATTATTATCCAACTTACCTGATCCAGGTTATCTTACGGTTTTCTGCCTCAAGCAGAGAATTATTGCTCTAAAACCTTAAGAATCAATATTCTCCAATTCTAATCAAAAGCTTTGTAGATACAAAAGAACCCCTTTATGTTGAAATCACTGGAAAAAGTATGGTCTGTATGAGACTCAAGAAAGAAATGCTCCCTTCTCACATAAACAACAGTTTTTAAAGAAATTTCAACATACTTGCTTGATGATCTGTAGCTGCTCTGTTAACTGCTTCTCTAAATTCATGGATTCAGACAATTTTTCCTGTTAAAAGAAGAAATAATTAATAATCAGGTCTGAAATCAAAGAGTTTTTATTCCTAAAATCCAATTAGCTCTTTCACAACTACAGGTAGCAACACTGAAGTTCTATCAATGTACTTACTGCCTTGTAGTATGTTTCTAGGCCACAATGTAAGCCTGTTATTAATGTTGTATAATCAGAAACACACATATTAAAAAAGTTCTGGTGGAAATAATAATCAACAGCTTTTATAGAACCTGTGACAAAACTATATTTTAATATCTAAAAGCTAGTTTTGCATAGAGTTCATTGGTAACTGTTTAAGTTTCTCGGGCATTTGAGGATTATTCACTGATCGTGTCTGTGGTATATGTAAAATACACATTCAATATTGAATCAGAATTTTTTATCTTTCTGGGTTGTCAAAAAGCACAGGACAATGGTTGTAACCCAAGGTGTCAAGAAACAATAAATATATTTGTGGCTCTGGGTCTTACGTATTTTGTAATGTCTGTAAAAATATGTATTAATTCGGAAAACAGATTAATCTATCCTCCAGTTCTGACTTCTTTTGAAAGTATCAGCAGATGCTCAGAAACTGCAGTTCCCAGGATCACACATTTCTAAATAAAATTGCTATGCAAATCACTCACTTCTCCAAATTCACTTTTCTTAAATGTCTGCTTAGTCCCATTTCGCTGTGAATCAGATTAAAAATGCTCTAGTATTCAGTATAACAAATAAAACGGACTGTCTCCAAAAATACATTGTAAGCAAACAATCTTCAAACATTACGGCTGTTTGCTTTGCCTTTTTATGTATTCATCAAAAAGAGCACATTAAATTCAAAAGAAAAACAGTAAGTTACTATATACACTCAAAAAGAAATCAGCCTCTTGAGCAAAGAGAAATTAAGTATCACCTTTAATTTACTCATTTCTTTTAAAGCATCATTTCTTTCTTTCTTGAGTCTTTCCACATCGTCATCCAAAGAATCACAGGTTACAATCTGTGCATGTTTAAATACTAAAGGTTAGAACATTAGAACTGTATCCTCCATAAACTTTCACATCTTAATAGGTCTTCTTAATAAAGTAAGAGAATAATCTTTATTTTAAAATAATTTAAAGCTCTGAAAATACTAAGAATCTTTGAGAATTCTGCCCAACTTATCTTCCACAGGAACAAATATTTTTCCTGTTAAAAAGGATTAATAATAATTTTTAAAGTACCAGGATTACAACACTAACAGCCCCTGTTTTCTTCAATATTTCAGTATATACATAATTTTATTTTAGTATTCCTATGCTGCAAATGTTCTTTCTTAAAGTCACCCCCAGAATAAAGCAATTTTTATTACAGCAGTTGTTCAAATCACCAGGCCCAATAATTGTTCATCGCTCACACAGGTAGTAGCAATATGTATTCCATTAAGAAACTTCAGTAAATCACCGTTGTCCATACTTACAGCAAATTACAATATAATAATGTGAATTGCTTTCTGCAAAGTAGGTTGCTTTAAAAAGCTTCACAGGAACTAGGTTATCTTAAAGAACACTATGATACGGAGCTGTTCTAAATATCTGTCCAAAAATTGGAGTAATCTTACATGTAATAAGCTCTCCATTAATCTCCTCCCAACAGTTAAACACTGTACAGGCACGTATTTTACCTGTGAATTCAGGAAGCTGGCAATTTCATTGACTCCAAGTGTTGGAGATTTTTGGCCATCATCTGTTGCATTCAATTGCGCAGTGAGCAGATTCTTTGAAACTTCAATGAAATCTGAAAAGAGATTAGATTTTGTTGCTGTATTTCACAAGTTCCATTTAGTAGCAGTATCACTAAATACAACACAACTACTAATACCACAGCGTAAGGCTACTCTTTTATAAATGCAGCGTCTGCCCTCCATAAGATTTCTCAAGGAAAACATGAAGATCAGACACATCCCTCTGAACACAAAAATTTGGTAATGATGATAAGAACAAGAACAAAAATATTTAACAGAGATCTTGGGATAAAATATCCCTGAATCAAGCTGTGAAGGAGAACAGAAAATGTGAAGTTCAAATTCCAGTATCCTTCTTGATAAGGTACTTGAAAATCCAGTGTCTTTTTGGGTGGTTAAGTACAGAAGTTATTTTTATATCCTAGTGTTTAATGCTGTTTTTCTTAAACTTTAGGGAAAGTGAAATTTCCATCAGTTTTAGCATCAGAACTATCATGTCTCACAGTTTATAAGAAATATTCTTAAATTTTTAGTGTCACCTACCAAAATTGTCATAACCAACAGAAGCAACTCATTCCCATCAGAATTAGACTTAACTAGAAGAACCATCACGTTAAGTCTCCATGTAAATCTCTTTCCATATGCAATAGTTAAAATGTTCATGCTTCTCGCAAACTAAAGAAGTTAAATAATCTGTCAGTGTCATTCCCTCAGGAAGTCTCTTTAACCATGAATACTGTCCCAAGTAATTTTTGGAACAATTATCCTACTGTCAAGGCAAAAATTCAGGAATTTGTGAGCACAAGTCCCAACTTTCTCAAGGCTGCTCTTATTAGACAAATTTGAGATTTGCTTCCGAATTACTTAGTTTCAGAATTCCAAGCTTATTTTTATACAGGAGAATAAAAAAAGCCTCAAAGTATCATTTTATTTGCAGTAGCAACCCAATAGACAGAAAAGATATTAATGGTTATTATCTATCATCATTTCTATATTCCCACATTTCATTTTTTTCCATGGTAATTAACAAATTATTACCTCCAAAAGACACTGTTCCTTTAGAATCTTTCTGAAGTTGCTGCCTTAGGGCTTGCTGCTGTTCATCTGTGGGCTGAATCCCAAGATAATTCAATGCCTGGAAGGAGAAAACTTAATTTGGAAAAAAAAAAAGAAAGGACTAGGGATAATGACTGCAGGGACAAGGGGGAGTAATTAAAGAGCTATACTTCAAAGAGCTTTTGTTTCATAGTAGTCTCACTGACAACACTTTTATTCCAGAGACACTCTGTGACTTTTCCTTCTAATTGAGAGATATTCGGATATTATTTAACCTTGAATACAGATGAGTGTAATAAGCAAACCCCTTTGTCCTTAATAACTGCCTTAAAAATCCTGAGGGATGTTCAGATTCCCAGAAGAATCAATCAGTAATTAGATTAACAAAAACAGTAATTTGCCCAATACGTAAAATGAAATGTCAGCCTGCAACCTGAGAGAACTATTCAAACAGAAAATTTGGTGTACAATTCATACCTTACACTTTGCCAGCCTAGAAACAGTCTCCAGATGTTTTACATGCATCATGAAGGGAGAGAAAGGAAAACTCAAAAGATTACAAGTATTTACCCTCTCCAGCTTTTCTGCTTTGAGACGAATAGTAGAGTTCCTCCCTTGCAGCTCATAATCATCATTCTGGCTGGGGGCAGTAACTAAGCAGAAAATAATTAACATTAAATAATGATACAGTTGTAACTATTCCTTTGAAAGATTTGTTCTGAAGACCTGCTCATCAAAAGGATGGCAGTTAAATACCCATTTGCCACAAATAAATGTTAATATTTAGATTGACTCTTTTTTTTTACAGGACATAATTGTAACAAACAGAAATTATGAGCATCAATCACTTAAAACTGGCTTTTCCCATCAAAAAGTGACAAGCAGCAAATTAGCAGAAAGAAACCAGAATAACTTTGATTGATCCATGAAGCATATGGCTTATACTTGTGGTATTTTCTCTTCTCTCAGAGATACACAGTTACTCTGGAAACAGAAGGGGAAACACACTTGTGAATTCTGAGAAAGACCTTCAAGACACACCCTTGGCATAATCAACAGTTCCCAAAAGCATATCTAGTGATCTGGAAAACACTGAGGAAAGAGAGGGAATGACCTGTTTCCAACTGAGGGCTGTAGCTTAGACTGAATTCCAGTACTTTTTTCCTGGGAAGGAACTCTTTTTACAAGAACTATCGTTCATTAAGCCATCATCCCTCATCCCTCCCCTTCTCCAGTCCTCACAGACTGAGCAGTTTTAGCTAGTTGCATTAACAACTTAGGGTGCATCTATTTTATTTCCAACATACCCAAATGATTAAGCTGAGGAAAGGAAAAGAAGTTAGCAGCACCAAACAGTTCATATGCAAGATTTCAGAGTAACTGACCTCTTTTTTGTGTGTGTGTGTCACAGCTTTGTTATGTTTCAGACACACATACGGATACAACACAAGAAGCAGCAACCTTTGGAAGCTTTTGATCACGCACAGTAAGCAAAAGGAGCAGCTAACTATCAATTTCCTTGGATTTTCAATGTATGTAAATAGAACAAATTCATCGACTAGTTTTTTTCAGAAGAAAGTGGAATACTTGTTTTCATTCATTATTTATAAATCTAACTTTTAATTATTTCATTAATGGACCAGAGTGGTACTGAAAAAACCCCAGCATTTGAAAACTAAAGGCTCTTGCAGTTTGAGATTCTCTCTGAGGGAACAGAAGGAATCTCACAGAATTTTTTCCCACTTTCACAGCTATCTGTTTCCAAGCTCAAAGTAATTTACATTCTCTTTCTTTGCCAAAAGCATAAACCAAAACATCTTGAAAATCTGACACCAACACCTCTCACATGCTATATTAAATTCTGAAGACAGTGGGCTAGAACCTCAGCCGAATTGGCACACGTCCTTTCAGCTCAGAATGAAACAGCTTTGTGTATGAGTTTGTGCAAGAATTTCTTAAAACTACACTGATTTTTCTTACATTATTAAGAAAAAATCACCTAAGAGCTACTCCGATTTTTCAAGGTTATCTCTGAAAGTTAAGCCTTGAAGACGGGCAGCACGAGAGAGCACATAAGGATGTGCTATTCAGTAAGACTAAAATTTAAAATGACAAGAAACAGCACAAACTGGAGCTGCAGTATTTCTGCTTTCCACTCTACTAGATAAGTTGTTCAGGTATGTTAAAGAACTGTGGCCTTCTTGGTCTTGTTAAGCAACAGTGATGCTTCTGTGTATTGCATTATATTAAGCAAGAGTCTCATATTCTGAATACATTAAAAAATAGCCTTTTGTCTTGTTTCTCTGATTTAGTTGTGGTGTTTTTCATGATCGATATGAAAAAAAAGTGTGATCATTAAACTCCAGATGGATTCAACACTACAACCTTTCCAGTTTTAAAAGTTCACATCCCGTCAGCTCACCCTTCAAGGAAGGAAGCCAACTGCTCAGATGTGCAATATGGAGACTGTTTCCTTTTAAATTAGGAGATCTAATAAGTGACATGATAAATAGTTAAAATTTAAATAACATCTAGAATCTGTCAGATCCTGTATGTTTGTCCTTCCTCGTCTCTGTATATTAGACATCAAGTTGAGAAACACAGGTTATGCTTACAAACTACTGCCTGAAGTAAAATAATAGAGTTGAGGTCTTTATACAGACATACAGAACAGAATCAGTTCTATTACTGTATCAATTGAGACTCATTATTATATCCAACTACAGCATTTTCACTGTTTATAAATACAACACATTTGTTCCCCAAAGGAATTACAAGTGTTCAGCTTAGATTTGGTTCTGACCAGTTTCTACAACCTCTATTTCTCCTTAGTGTTGGGTTTGGGATTTTTTCAAATATATAAGCAAAGTGACTATTGTCTTTGTTTGAATGTCATGACTCTTAAATATGAACACACACATATGTATTCTATTTGTTATTAATTGAAGAACGGTCTGCGTGTTATTTCTATCCTTCCAGTATGCAGCCCTGAAAAAAGAACACCACAAGCAGTATACATCCACAGAATCTCATCAGATCAAGAAAGCACAGTTTCTATGGTAACCTAATCTTGATCTATATGTGAGTCTTCATTATCTGGTTTCTACTGAGTCTATTATCATTACTGCTGTATAGCAAACGTTGTGATCACTCATTTGGTTTCAGCTGTTTGTTAAAGACAATGTAAGTTATATTTGACAGAAGCTGCTAAACAAACCATTGATCTTGGTCCTTTATTTAGTACTATAAAATCAGTGCAATATTCCTTTTTTTAAAGACTATCGAGTCTCACTCTGTACTATTTTCTCTGTGGCAGTTACTGAAGAAAAAAAAAGGGTGGCAAGGAATTAAATCAGCCTTTACCAGTGGCAGACACATCAGTAGGATTGCTGTCTAGAGAAGTAACTGGAGAATGCTCTCCCGTCTTGCCTCCAGTTTCCATCTATGAAAGAAAAGCAAAAGTCATGTAATACCATTTCTAAAGCAGATCACAAGCCAAACTAGAAATACACATTAATGTAAATGAGAGGGAGAGAAAAGAAGACTTGGGGAGAAATAGGGCTGGATAGATCAAAACAGCCGTAGGAGAAAATGGAACGCATAGGGAGGTTGGGAGGTGAGAAGTAATGCTGTTCAATATAGTTAGATCAGGGCTTATCAAAACCTTAGTTTGGTTTTGAGTATCTTCACAGCTTAAGACAGCACAGTCTCTGTAGGCAACCTGCTTCCATGTTTATATCTCAAACAGGAAAGAAAAATGGGCAAGAATTTTAAGTACAAATGTAAGAACAAGTGAGAATCACCTGCCTTGACTATGTGTTTGACATGAAGCATTTATTCTTTCTTGTTCAAAGACAAGACTTTGTTTAGTTTTAAAATTGCAATAAGTTGAATTATATTTTTTTATTGAAATAATAGTTTTTAAATCTCATTTCTTATAGTCCACATTATTAGCTCACACTAATAGCGAGCTGTATGAATTAAAGCAATTGTTGCTTAGCCAAAAGAAAGGGCATAAACTCCATGTTCTTCTAGGACTCTGATTTTTAAGTAAAAAATCACAGAGGAAGTGTAACTTGTGAGCTCGTATTGTACTCGCATATACGAAGCGATCAGAGAGTACTTTATCTCTGAAATATATAACTATATATACACCTAATTCTAAAACTTTACTCCTCCAAAGGGAGAACAACTTTGCATCTCAAGACACAGCTGATGCTTATTTTATTTGATTTGTTGTCTTACTATAAGTCAACTAATATTCTAAATCCTCTCATCAGCGTATTTTACTCTACTGATACGCAACATGTTTTCTGGAAAAGTCTTGATGACTGCCAGGAAAAAGAGACAGTCATTTTCTTAGTAGAATGGAAACAGAATTAAAATAACCCTATACTGAAATTCCAATGAAGTTAGGAAAAACAACCATTTGCTCACTTTATACTAAGAGGAGTAGTAAGTATACTCACAGCATTTGGAATGAATGTTGGAACAAGCTTCCCATTAGGAGATGCAAGAGAACTAAGTACTGCACCCTGCTGGTCTCCATACGCTATAGATGATGTTAAAAGGCTGGAGGGACGTTGCAGACTCTCTAAATAACTGGGAATATTTTTTTGCCTGATAAAAGCTATCTCCCAAAAACTTTCAGACCTAAAATTAAACAAAAAAGTTTCAACATATTTTGCACTGTCCTGTTGGCAAGATTCCACACTACTCTTGCAAAAATCATGTTTTCACAAACACCATTTGTGATTTTATTCACTTATTATTCTAAAAGGATGTTCTATTCCTCATCGTTAAAAAGGCAAATACTGTGGGTTTGGGTTTTGTTTTTTCTTTCTAAAGGAACGAAAGTATCGTAATAATAAAAGTCTAAAAGATGCATTTGCATCTTTTTCTAGGAAATAATATTGCAATTGAGTATTTAAAACATTCAATATCCCTTGCATTTTCTCTGAGTACACGTAAGAAGATACTTCATATAAATCCGATCATAAATGTCATATAATAACCATTTTGGAGGGTTACCAGATACCTCATCTTTGTTCTGTTGATTATACTTTTTGCCTCTTCATAGGAGACACCAATCATTGACTCCTTGTTTATGGATACAAGTTGATCTCCAGGCTTCAATCGTCCATCCTAACATAACAAATAAAAAAGCAAACCCACAACATTTATATTAACAGTATAGAAAGAACTACACAATCACAGCACTTCAACATATTCCTCTGGATTGGTGAAGACAAAAAATACCAAGTACAGATACATGTTTTGCCTGCCAATCTTCCAGAAATAAACAGATCAAATGATCATTTAATCACCAGGATAGCAGTAATTAGAAAAGCTTCATCAGACAGAATGGATCTCAGATATTGTGTAAAGAAGAAATTTGGACCCAGAGACGTATTTTTGTTAAATAAACCAACCACAGATAGTAATTTTTCCAGCAAGGAGTACTAACCCATCTGACTATGGGAAGGTTCTTTACTAATTCATTCAGCTGTGAGCTGGATTAATTTGTATTTCAAAACCAAATGTTCTTGGCTATACATGGGACTCTTCAGGCACTGACCAGCCATATTCATCCTCATGAGAAAACCAGATTAGTCTATTAGAAATTCACCAGTCAAAAATGCAATAGAAACAATATTATCTTTGTGCTTCTGCTAAATTCATTGCAAACATTTTACAAGACAGGAACATATCACATTTCTCTCTTAGAAACTGTAAGACAAGACTTTAAACACACAAGGCTAGATTTCTCACTATGATAAAGCTTTCTTTACTTACATTTTAAAAGAGGCATCAATAAGTTAACTGAAAATTCATGTAATTCACCTGTGGTTACAGAGTTAGTTAGGACATTTGGCTAAGAAAATAAATTAAATATAACCTGTCTGTGTTCTTCATCTTCTGAGAAATTAATCACAGAATCAATCTGACCATATGATACAAACTGTGCACAGAAGATAACACATATGAAATAAGTAAAATACCTTTCCAAGACCACTATACCTTTACATATTTAATACCCGCTTACCAGGATTTCAGCTGTGTTATTTCAAACCTATGGCAGCACTTTACTATGTTTTTTTCTGTCACTTAGTGTTTTGGTTTTGATTAAAGAAAATGTTGTAGATCTTTTATTGCACTTGCATCCAGCCTATTAAAATATATCCATTTCAATGCTGCCCTCATGTGGCACACATTGAAAATACGCCTTCTACTTGGGTTTGTCAAACAAAATAACCTGGATTGGGAAATTACCTCTACTCCTGCTAATATTAGAACCTACTGCAAATTAGTGTCTGTCTATTCATTATGAGCAGTAGGCTTTAAATTATATATTTACAATCAGAAAACATATTTTAGAGACTACAACACAATAGAAGAAAAGAAGAATGACCACCATTTATCTACTAAACGTCTGAAGAAACATTGCACCTTTTCCTTCCACCTTGGCATTTTAGGATTAACCTAAGTGCAGCCACAAATAGTTATAGACTCTTTTGGGGCAAAACTCATTGCCTGTGAATTTAATTCACACCTTCTTGCTTGGCAAGAGGCAAAACCTGGTTATCTACACATCAAATAACCATAACAACTCAGGATGCAAAAGGAGACACTTGGATAAACAGTTGTATGTACTTGAAACAAACAACTATTTGTTTATCAAAACTGACAAGCCCTCTTGATTTACATACTGCACTTGTCATAAATGAAAAATAATAGGGACTGATTCATACATTTTATCAGTCTGTCCTATTTGTTTCCTGATTTGCCTACATAAAGCTTTCCAACTGCAAGGATCCAGCTAAGTGAAGTCTGAGGGAAAACTGACTTTTGACTACCAAAAAATGAAAGGAGAGATGCAGTCTGTAGCTTTGTCCCATCCTTGCTGATTTACTTTGCATCATGCAACCTCTTATAGAGGTTGGTTTCTCACTTTCTCATATGTAAACTGGGGAATAAGATCCTCGTTTGCCTCAAACGAACTCATGAATAATTTTCATGGCCAGGTAACCATGATACATTTGAAATGAGATAATTCTGTTTAAAGAGAAAGCAAAGAGCAACACAAATTTTGTATTTAAAATATATCTGCATACATAAAAAACACTGACGCAGATACTAAATGAAGGCAAAAATACATGTGACTGAAGGGGAGGGAAGGAAAAAAGGGTCTTTACCTTATGACAATCACCACCAGGGATAATTTCTTGAATATATACCAAAGGCCCTTCATTTCTGTTAATTCCTCCTACAATATTCAAACCTAGGCTTGTTCCCTTGCAAACGGAGATCATCTGAAATGCACTATCGCTACAAAGAGAAAGAAAAGCAGAATTACTTCACAGAACCATATACTCAATACAGAGTCAAGTGATGTAGTAAATTTATCTTATTGATTTCACAAATATGTATTACAGCAACAAATACAAATAGTGGCCATAATCTCAATGTTCAAACATTACACTGCCTATTTACTACAAAATCAACAACTTCAGGCGTAACTTCTGGCAATTACAGAAGGAACTGATACACTATTTTACAAGGCTAAAAGCTCCTCTCTACTGTATGTACCCAAAGCTTATGGGACTGTGTGGGTGCACACACACCAGAAGAATTAATTCATTAGAAGTAAAAAATAAACCTGATTAATCTACTTCTAGAGCAATCGATGAGAATAATAACTTAAAAAAACTGAAATTTTGCAGTATCAATGGTATTTCAAGTCACAGGATTTAATAAATAAGTAAAATTGAATACTTAGTGCTCAACCCAAACTTTTCCTGACCAGCCAAATACAACATTTTCTACAGCTCACACAAGAGAGTTACAGTCAGTTTTGGAAATTACTTTGCAAGCTTTGGGAATGGTGCTGGGCCAGAATTATTTCTGCTGCTGGTGGTGACATTATCCTTTGGATGCAACTGAGGGCTCTGTGGCCTTGAGGACGACCCAGAAGAAGGGCTGTCATTAGATTTTGCTTAAAAAAAAAAAAAAAAAGAGAAATAATGAAAAAAAGAAATAAAGCACACATTTGGGAAAAGAACAAAATTTCAACTCATGTAAGGAAGCTCAGTAAGACTATTTTTGTGTTAGGAAACACAAACTGTATCAGACAACCAAGCAAAAGCTTACATCTAAACAGCTTAAGAATTGTGAATCACGCAGGGTTCCAGGGATAACGCTTTAAAACACAGCAACTGATGGGTTTTTCAAACTGGGTGTAAAAGCAATTAAATAAATCTCAACTGACTTCTCTAAAGAGCAATCACTCATGCTATATATATAGATGCTGAAAGTCATGCTATACAAAGGCATCCTAATTAGGCATTATCAGGAATTTAGGGTATCCTAGCTCCAATTTTTATTAGTACTTTTAAATCTACAAATACGAAATACTTTTCACACTGTTCATTAATTAAACTTGTTGAAAGTAGGTGGTAGTATATTTAGTTTAAGAGTTGAGGAAACTGACGCACAAACCCCACAAGGTGCATGTTTAGAGTACAAACTAAATGTTAAAGTCTAAATAAACATGTGTGTTTTGCCTGATTTTCAGTCACTTCCTCCAACATATCCTCCCCCAAATGAAATGAGTTTTAAGTGCAGGTTTCTACTCCACCAAAGCAGCACTACTGTCCTACAGGATTATGTCAGGTTAGGAAGCAATTGCTCACCACATAATGGTTGTGTTGGAGAACTTCTGGCTGAGTTGATGTCACTGTGAGAGCCGTACTTATCCATCAGGTCAAGAAATTCTTTCCTGTGGCAATAAAAAGATCCTCTTCATCAGGATTTGGCATTAAGTTTAAATGCACCCTTTGAAACCTGCTACAGTTTCTATTGTCACCCTTCCTCAGAGAAGGCTGCTCAACCCTAACTGAAAGAGGAAAGCCCCGTCAAACATTCATAACATCCAAGAAAATGTTGGTGTAATAGAGAAGGATAAGGGCGGAATAGCAGTAGACTGCGAATGAAATGGACTGTTGGTAGAAAAGCTTCATTATTACCTCTCCTTACCCTGAATTTCAAAACTTTAAAGACATGCAGTTCAAGTCAACAACAGATAGTAAGACAGTGGTATTACTTAGGTCCAAAACAAGTTATTGCTATTAGAATTGAGTAATATACCTATAGCATCAGGATATGTTTAAAGAATGCTTTTAGTTTAACTATACTGAACAAGAACCCAGCAGAGGCTGGGAAATAAAGATGTGGCACTTAAAAAAAAAAAAAAAAAAAAGAGGATAAAAAATATGTCCATTAGTTATTCAAGAAGGAATAAAACAGATGCAAATTCTTAACTTCTATTTAGCTGTCTCAGAAATATGCAGTCTGAGGTAGATATCATTCCATATTAAATACTGTGTGTGCTTGGGCTTTGCTTATCTTTTTCATTATGAAACCTGTTTTTAAATCCTCAGCTGATGAAGGGTAATTCCTGGTCAGAGGCACTGATGAAAAAATAGTAATAAAGTAATAAGGTGCAAAAGGAGAAGTTTGCAGAAACCAATCATATTGTAACAAACTGGCAAAACAGTGGCAAAGATGTGCATCCTGTACCACATGCATTAAAGAGAAAACAAAACCTCTTGATTAATCTGGGGGCAGCCTAATTTAAAAGAGTTTATAATCTGAGCTATGATTACCTCAGTGATAATAGATTAGGGAAAAAAAAACATAATAAAGAATGATGGGAGCCAGAAACATCAGCAAATTAATATTGCAGAATTAGAGAGAGAATATAAATTAATGAATTGCTAGGAATGTAATTCCCAAGTAATTCCAGTGGTCGCAGAAGGTTGCTGATATCTGCTGTATGCATTAATGACAAAAGTTACTAAACTAATGCCAGAGGCAGGGAATACCCATAAACACAGCCGAGTGTAACTCAAACAAGCTTTTAGCACAGGAATGTACAGTCACAAGAAATTAATCCACAGGTGTCTGAGCAAGGACTGTCTGTAGTGTTATATTCTGCACAGGCCATTGGGCATAGACCAGAGCAGGAAAAGGACTGAGGGATTTTAATTATTGAAGGACTTTGGAGGAACTAGGTCACTATGCTCGAGATCAAAGCAGATTAAGAGTGGACCTCGCATATATCTAGGCAGTCTGAAAAAAAAGGAGAGGTCAGAGGTTACAGAGCGATTTAAATGTCTGGCAAATACAAAATATACAAGCGCAGAAAGAGGAAGCTTAAATTGGGCAAAAGGCTAAAGGAATTTAGAGAAAATTCCTTTATGGAGAGATTACTCTGTAAATGGAACATCCCAGGAAAGGCAAATAACAGCAGGTACTCTTGCAATGATTATCAAATGTAGTTACATAACAGCCATCTCCTCCAGAGATTTGAGGGGATAGAGACCTGGATCCTGCCATTTCCGATGATTCTCTGCTAATATTGCTTTATATGCTTAACTTTAAAGGGCAAGATTACAGCAATATTTAACATAAATGTCTTTACAACGGATGTATTTTAGACTACCTGCTACACTGAACAGTTTAACCTACTTATCCAAACTAATTCAAAGGCTCATGAAAGATTGAAAAGCAAACTTCTGGGGTGAAATAATGCCCAAATCTGTTTTTTTTCAGGAGGCAAGACCAGCTTAAATCATGCAGTCTTGTAGCACTGTAGGTCTAACAGATTCCTCGATTCTTTGTGAGAAGTATTAATAAGAATTATCACAGCAAATGATTTTTAATGGCATTAGCTGGTAACATAACATTTCAGTCCTCTTCATTAAACTGAAAGTGGCCTGAGCTTCCTACTTTAATTGATGCAAATGGTCTCAGAATGAATTGGTATCAAATACTATACACAGAAAAATGTGACATATGGTGCAATTTTGTGATTAAACTAATCTGAAAGAAAAACACAAGCAAGCTTAAAACACACACACACCCCCCCCCAACCTTAGATGTAGCTTTGGCTTTTCATTAGTTTTGAGGTTAAAGCAATGTTTTATTTTCTCTTACTTTGCTTCTTCATCTCTAGCAACTAGCAGAGACATGTGGTTAGATGCGGATGCTGTTCGCAAGATGTCAACAGCCCTAGAAAGGGGGCAAAAACAGCCAAATAAATACACCAGGGTGCTGGCAAGAAGTACATGGTGAGTAATGCTAAAAAAGCAAGAGAATGGACAAACTTTTAGTGTAGCTATCATTTTCGCTGCCAGATACAGAGAAAAATGCCTGCCAGCAGCATAGCCCAAATTAAGCATTGGAGAACTGTGGTGAGTCTGTGCCAGGAGTAAACAGGGATTGCTCTCTCTTCCCCTTCCCTTTTGTTTCCATCCTACTGCCTTCCCAGAATTCCTTCAGGATTAACAGCCTGCACCAGAGGAGAACTTCTGCTCAGGTACTTTCGTCAGCAATATATACTGTAATTTCTCTTTGAATTTTTTATCTATGTCTTCAGCCAAGCTGTGCTGATCCTTGGTGATCCAGCTGCAAAAACCACCCAACAGATTCTTCTAAACAGTTCCTCCTTCATTACTAACAATGATACTTGTTAGCTGCATCATTCACATTCACCAGTATTGAACCAACAGATAGTTATAAAAATATTTTAATAGATTAATATATTTTAATGCTATTTTCACATACATGCTATATCTACATCAATAGAAACTAGCTTCTTCTGTCATTATAAAAACTTATAAAGCCCTGTCTCTTCTCCATGATGGTTTTGCTGAATTAGATTTATACGATAAATTAATTGCCAGTTGAACTCCAAGGAACTCCGTGTGCTCTGTGAAATCAGTGGTCAATAATGGCCAAAAAAATCCGCATATAACATTGCAAGCTCCAAAAAACCATTTAATAATCAGAACAAACATACCTTTCATTGGTTACTCCCATTAAGTTTTCTCCATTGACGTCCAAAATCAGATCACCAGTGAGCAAACGGCCTTGTAATGAAATCAACAGTAATGCATGAATCAACAGGAAAATGGTGAACATATTATATGACAGTAATAAAACAGGGACTTCCTTTCAATTTTTATGTGACCTAATGCAATAAACAATGTCACATCTACTGTACAATGTACAACCTTATTACTTATAGCAGATCAGGTTCTGATCCTAATTAATCTATATATATAAATGTTATTTAGCTCTTTGTATTATTTACACATAGTAAATATTTTTGGAACCAGAATTTATATTTCACTGCTTAACATACATCTAAGTTACCACATATGGATGCATTAACATTTTATACATCCATGAAGACATCTACAAGATTTTTTTAAAACCAATTCTAATTTTAACCTTCTGCAAATCACAAGTTTAGAAACTATTACTTTTGAAGTAGATTTAGATTATTTTAAATGATCACTCTGCACAAGGCCAGATGGAATCTCGAAACACCCATATACAGACCTAGGACAGAAGTACATTCTGTATTAGTAACTTCATTACTGCAAACTCTGCCTGGTATAATTTCTTCTTTCCACACTGAACATCTTAACCACCATTGAAAAATAAATAAGCAGAACTTATAAAAAAATACTACTTCTATAAACCAGTTTTATATAAGAAAAACTGCTCTTATCCCTTTGGAATTAAAAAGCCAGAATCAAAATGCTCATTTAGCAGTGGTGAGTTTGCCAATTGCTTTCACACCAGCCAACTCTAGATCTGAACACATTTACAAGAACTGACAGTATTGAAATCTTTTCCCATGAAGGGTCCAAATTCTGTTTCTCCATTTTAAAGTAAGCCCAGCACTATAAGCCCTCACTAAACCATAGTTTAAATACCCTTATCCACAAAGTAAAACAAAGACTTCTTTTGACAGCTTTTTATATGCAGCATGCTTGTAACAAGACCTTTAAGATTACTTACTATCTACAGCAGCAACTCCTCCAGGTAGAATTCTCTTTATGAAAATCCCATAATCTTCTGCTGTTTGTGCCCGATAACCACCAATAATTTTAACTCCTGCAGAAGAAACAAATGAAACAAGCAAGAAATCAAGTTATTCCACCTACTGTGCTGAATGGATTTACAGTCAAATCCATAAAAGCCAGACAGATGAAATTGGTACTGATGACAGTGTGAACTGGAAAACCTCGCCAGGTGCTCTTACATTGGTTTACTCTGAATCAACAGAATGTCATTACCTAATCCATTTTGACAGTCAGAAAAAGAAATGCGATGCACAGCTCGATTGATTCCATGAGGGCCCATAATAGTCCTAAGGAATAAAATAAAAACCATTAAATCCCTCTGTGCCACCCCTTCCCCAGTGCGAATCAATCTCCCCATAGCAAATATAAGATGGCAAGGCAAAATGAAGTAGATGTACTCCTCTTCCTCCAAAGCATTTCAGGTCGAATTATGAATTCCACTTTCTTTATAATAAGAGGATTACAATTACATAGAAACAAAATCCCACAACCTGGATCATCTTAGCCTTTGGGCAAAAAAACCTGTATCATAATGTCTTAGATCAGGTAATGAATATTAAAAGAAAACCAGTGAGGCCAGTGTATAAAAAAATGTTTTCTAAGATATTTAACATATAATTTTGTGGTGAAATTGTCTAAAGGCAAACAAGTATTTCAGAGGTGGTTGATAATGCTGAAGAATTAAGAGTTTTGAAACCTACACTTACAGTTCCATCAGACATGATCAGCATACTGCTCTGAGATTGCAAAGAGGTAAGAATTCCTATAAATCCAGGTTACCCATCACCAGTTTTTATTTTAATTTAGTTGAATTATTATTAAATAATCCAATTGTATATTTTATCCGGCACCTTTGTCCTCTCATAGTACCATTTTTGGAGAAGACTCACCAGAACCCTTCAAGAAAAAAGCAGAAGCATCACTTGGGTTTCTCTGCTTTGACCTACATATTGGTCTATATTAGGTAGTGAGTTGCATTTTCTAGAGCATGATGTTGAAGTGAAATGGAACAACTAGAAATCATTAGCAGAGGGAAAAGAAGATCAAAGTGGAGGACATAGTGACCCAAATCCTCCCATGTTACCAAATCCAGCACACAGCCTGAACTCCATGCCTGAAAGTGGGGATTTCTGCAAACCCAGAGTACATGCCATTAAACAGTGCCATGTCAGAGGGAAAAGAGAATTCCAGAAGGTCCAAATGTTCCTAAATTCTAACACCAGGCAAGAGATCCAGCTTCTAAAGAACATACATAATTCTTTTTGGGTTTGTATAAGAAAACTGGATGAGCTTTTTATTAAGGGATAAGCACTTGCTCTGAAAAGCAGTAATTTGTTCCACTACCTTAAATTCCCAAGTATTTGCAAAATTAGTCCTTGCTTTAGGAAGGCTGGCCGTAAGAACAGACCTAATAATTCATCTTTAGAAACACAGAAACAGGAAGCTTGTGCTTCAAACATCAACCTTCACTGCAGCATTTCTTGAAGTGTTTGTTTCACAGGCTAACAAGAACTGATGAGACCCAGATAGTGTATTCAGGCACTGACAAGACTGCACATGACCTTGCCCCTATGTGACAGGCATAAGGCACACTTTCTATGGCTAAAAGTGAATCAAACTGCTTTTACTTAATTACAATCTGAAAGATATAAACCCTTAAATCTGCTATTTCCCTAACAGAACTTTGTTGATATGATTACTTCTACAACAGTAGAAATATTTTGAATTACAACAGCAGAGTATTTTGAATTACTTCCTAGTACTGTCACTTCAATTATTCCACAAACCTATACTGTTTTGAAGCTAACAGATAACATACTAGTCATGTTCTTTAAGTGCCTGTCCTGATTTGTATCCGTTTTTGAAAACTTATACAAGGTATCCTGATCTTTAAAATAAATAGACAATTATTCTGGGTTTTTCTATCTTGCCTTTTGCTACTTCTGTTCTGTTCCTTGCTCTGCTGTGCTCTCGGCAGTTCTCACTTAGCAGCTTTTATTAAAATAAAGCAAACACAATTGTTATTTCAACCTCACACTGAAGTTTACTTCAGTAGAGTCTTAAAAGATCACATCTCAGACTTCAAAGTTCAGCGTCCACCAGAAATCACAGAACCTATTTATATTCTACCATATAACATGATGGTTAAATATGATCTAATCTAGGCACAGAACACAGTAAGAAAGGATGTACATTTCTAGAAGTAACAGGCAGTACTTTCAAAAGACACATTGTAACTAACATAAGATACAGAGAATATACAAATACTAATTCACAATGGAGAGGAAATAGATATCCCTGAAACAGTGAAACTGTCATGATTTTGCCACTTACAATTAGAAAGAACTAACACTTTAACCAGACACCTTGACAAAGCATTCAGATTGTGTTTATGCTCTAAAGATTAAATTCCTCCAATACACACGGTTTAAAATCACTTTATCACATAAAAGTAGAGACAAGGATCTCCAAGTGCCCAAATTTGTTTAGCGTACCGCATCTTGCTGGCTTCTGGTGTTAGTTTTTAATCCCATATAATTTAAGAGATGGATTTTCAAATTAAACAATCAGATGTCACTGCTCATTCCTTGAGAACTTGGGCAAAACCACTTGTAAGCACGGGTTTAGCACACAGGGAGAACGTGAGGCATCACATGAAATAAACAAGCAAGACTCCACAAAATTTAACCGGAACACTAAAAAATACTAAACTCAAGGCTCTGACAGAAGTCCAGGAATGCTGATAGACCAGGTTAGTATTATTTCATGTAGATGGTATAGTAAAGGCAATTAAAATGAAACCTTTTATACTTTTTTCTATTAGTTTTTTGCAGCATTCGTAAGGAAGTTCACAGCTTTAAGTTTTGTATCTTCTAGAGACTTACCAGAATATACAGCTCGGCATATTCTTGTGATTTCTATTTCTGAAAACTTATTCATTTTTGTGCACAAACAAAATATCTGTTTTATCAATGGAAGAATAATACCCTTCCCTCACAAAATAAGTACTACTTGACACATAAAAATCTAAATTAATGAACTCCATCTGCTAATGAAAAGAAGCTGAGAAAATACACAGCTTTTAAATTATCTTTACTGTACTTCCCCCAATTACAGACCAGAAAAACGCTGTCAGAACCTGATGGTTAAGCATACCAGTATAAGAGAGAAAGACCATCAAAACGCTCTGGTTCATCTTCATCTCCTGGTGAGAGCAAGGACATTCTTCAGCACAGCAGCAAAGGCAGTGACAAAGCAACTAAAATCCACCCGAGGTTTCCAATCCAGCCGGATAAAGGGTGCATGCAGGACAATTTCTGCTACTAAAGAAAACCCCAAACAGATAGAGCTCCAGACGAGTGTCTCTGCCTACTTAATCTGCTCTGAAACCCTCTGCGTCACATGGACTAATTCACCTATCAAGGTAATGTTTACTTTTTCTCTCTTTAAAATGGAAATGTGTAGCATTTTTAGAGACTGATAAATGCAAAGGAGAGAAAATTGACTTGCACTTGGTACAGCTGTGATTATGGAGTCTGTATCTAGCAGCTGAAAGCAGCTGCAATAATTAAAGCAAACTTTTTTTCTCATGTGCTTCCAATAGTTCATTTAGACACTCCCTCCAAACAAGGTCAAAAGCAGTAACTCATGACCTTTCTAAAGCAATCTTCCTAGCAGACTGGATTATGTACATCCACACACAAAAGGGAAAGCCAGTAAAGCAGACAGACTGAAAGCATTAATGAAACAAATGCCATCATGCTATTACTTTACATTCTCAATCACAGCACTGACTTGTGTTATGCTTTAGCTTGATTTTCAGTAGTGCAATATACAACAGTCAAGAGAGAGCACAGAACTTTGTATTTTCTCTAGAAATGAAAGCTGATACTTTTTTTTGGTATGAAATCAAATAGAAATGGTGAATTTGTATTATTACACTGACAATAAGCCAGGTGAAAAAGTAAAATATATACCACTGTTCCCAGATGTAAGACTCTCTTCTGATCTTAGGCTGGGTCTTGCAGAGATACGAGTATCTTTCAGAAGTTCTGAGCACTTGACATCAGCTCAGTTAACTGCTATTTCCTTCCATGCCTGCCTTATAAGATGCACTCCCATTACTCCCCCTCTTTCAAAGATCTTACAAAGATTGCAGTGTAAAAATAAAACCAAATGTTCTGTCTTCACCAAGGGCTTTGTTTCAGTAGAAAGGGAGTAACCGTGTGATGAGACAGCATCTGTCAATGTCTGGAGCTGCACAGCAGGACAGCTCAGCTATGCCAGGAATGCACACGCTGAGCTCAGGCACTTTCTTCTGTTTTAAAGTTACAGTGACTGTGGATTGGTTACAAGGAAGGATCTTTTCATTTGTAGTTGATGTGCTGTATAGTGTTCAAATATACAGAGGCCAGTCCACTCTGTACGCCCAAAGTAAAGAAGGGTAAAGTGACCCACCACAGGTGAAGGAGCAGAGCGGTGGTGCAAGTGGGGAACATGAAGCACCCTCCCTAGTTCCCAAAATGTGAAGAGCTCCACGGGCTCCATTTGGATTGCACACGTCCATCCAGTGAAGAAAACTTGGCCCTTCGTAGTCTTTTCTCCATTAGTTTAACTGTGCTGGCATCACAGTCTGATGAACGAAAAGCCACTTACATTCTAAGCATCACATCAATTAGACGTGCTCTGGGCCTGGTTACAGAACACAAAACACCAACTGCCTTTCTCCTACAAATTGTCTTGGCACCAGAGGAATTCAATCGGTGGTATCAGTATGAGGAACATTTGACAAAACAAATCACTCAGACCAATACAACTTGTTCTGAGAGACATGTTTTCTGCAACAGAAACCCACCCACCACCCACCTCCCATTAGAAGTACAGCTCCAGGCTATGCTTTTGCATTATTAAACAGCAAAAAATTAGTTTTATTAGACCAGACATGACAAACTTCCAAACAATTTAAGCATATATAAAGTAGTATTAAGCTAATTGCTCCCAGCCCTTCTTATTAGGGTTATTTTCAGTGATACATCACTTGTTCAAACAACTGCTCCTCCATCCCTTCTTCAATGTAAATGGTGCATCCTGAACTCACCCCCAAAGCTTCAATCCCTCTTTACCTGACACTTCTGCTGCTGTGCTGCCTTTGGTGTTTCTAAAGGTCTTATATAGAAAAATGGTATAACTGATTCTCTTGCAAGTTCTCTGCCTTTCAAGAACATACTCAGGGGAACACAAAAAATTTCTTACTTCCAGAAAGATCTAGGAATACTGTAACAACTTAATACTCCCTAAAATCTGGTATCAGTAAGTAAGACTAAATTTTCAAGAGACATCTTTTGTTATTTTATGCAGCAAACAAACTGGGATCTGCTTTCAAATAGCCAGTAAACTATTCTAATCTGCCAACACTATCATGACTCGCCTTTCCCAAAGGAAGTTTTGTAATGCTTTAGCAACTGAGACAGATTACAAGAGAATTCAGCACATGACAGAAAGATCTGCAGAATCTTCAGAGCCACGATTCACAAGATCTTTGTGTTGTAAATATAACAAATGCCTTTTACAAAACCCCTGTACAAGTCAATCATGCAACTGTAGCCTTTCAGGTTTACTAACCCTAAATGGGTTATGGTACTAAGGACCACAGCCAAGAGAACACTGTATCATACAGTGTGAGCAAACACTGCTGATCTATCCAAAACCACCATTATGCAAAATACATATTGCTGATTAGGTCATAGAGATTAAAAGAAAACACATGTCATTATATGGCAATTGTTAAACATGAAAAAAGGCTTGAGCAACATTGTAATTGCGGGAAAGCCTGAATGGTTTGGGGCTAACCCCTTGTGTAGAGAAGAAAGGTATTATTTAAAGTTTAGGTAAACCTCAATTAACATAAAACCAAGCGCATTCTTGAAGCACTGTGCATTGATACTGTCTCCCAGAAAATAAATACGTACAGAAAATTAGTGTCTTCCATCACTATGTAGCTGAAGTGCAGTTACAGGCACCTTTCATGCGTCTCTTCTGCCTTTGGAATTCAGTGATCTAGCAACTATTCATATAATGCACCTTCCACATGAGTGCGGCAAGCCACAGCTGTTTTGTAGATGTATCTTTGTATCACCCCCCCTGCATTTCCACCAGACACTGTGTTTGCTTCCAGTAAAAATCAAATGGACTTTTAAATATTTTGTGGATGCTTAAAAAAAAAACAACCCAAGTTATTTATGAGGTGGCATAATTCAAAATCTATGCTGAATTGTTTGACAAAGCTTTTGAATACCATTTGCTGGATTCTATTGCACAAGCACAGCAAACATGATAGTCCAGCATGAGCTGTCTGTGCTTGGTTTTAGTTAAGGTTGTGATGACAGTGTTGGCATGGTTAGTCAGATGTTTGGGAAGGGTCTGGAGTTAGGATTTTAAATCACACTGAATCCATGTTTGCCATTTCAACTCTGATCCAACTTTTAAGTGGATAATATTACAGTTTATAGAATTACTATAATTACCATTTAATATCCCATGGCACTGCTAAAAAGCAAGGTGGTTCCAAAGCACTACATACAAAATACTAAAGCATGCACAGAGCATTCGGAAAAGAAACGCATTATCATAAACTCCATGCAGTGTCTTACGTTGCTGTAGGTGCCCTACGTGTACGAGGGACTCATTTGCTATATACTTTCCAAATATGTTTTCATAGCTGGAGAAGCATTAAGGAATTTCTATGTGGGGTTTTATCTCTACAGATCCAGTCCAAACCAACTGCTGATTAACTTAATGAAAAGCTTCAGAGCTATTTCCTCCCTTTATGTGTAAATTCACTGGTATTAGCTTTGCTAAGAGGTTGCTTCAGACTGTTTCAATATCAAAGCTATTTTATCAAAACAAAATCCTACTAATGAAACTGCAGATTACAACCCAGTAGTGGCACCCCTGTGTGCATGGGGATAAAAGTACTTACTTTTCATCTGTATTTGTTAGGGGGTCTGCACCGGACATCTTCTCAGGTGCACTACTTTTATTAAGGTTCAAAATGAAGGATTCTGATACATGAAGCACTGGCTCATAACCAGGATAATCATTGCTGTAAAAAAGGAGAAACCAGTTCTTGAAATTTACATGGCACTGTTTATTTTCAGACACTGACAATTCCTCTTTGAAAGCATGTGGGAAAAGAGAACTTTCATCACAAACCAGGTAACTGCATCCTATTTCCAGCAATGAAGTGTAACAATTCAAACTGCACTGTATACTGTACCAAAACATCTGACATCCTGATTTATGAGACTGGAATTAGGGAAAACCTGAAGCCCATGTGATGAAAAATCTTCTAAGAAATGAAATAACTGAGATCACAATTCCAGGATAAGGCAGCGTAACTGCTAAAGACAAAACCAATCTGTTTCCAGGGAAGGTTGCCTGAGGAGGGAATGTTGTTTTGAACATGATTGGGTGTTTTGTGTGTCTTGTTTTCTCACTTTTTTTAACTTACTGTCTAGTGTTTAGGCCTATGGAATTCTCACTTTAAGTATGTTAAGACAGAGGCCAAAACACATGGAAAATGGGGTTACATACCACTACTGCAGCAGAAAGCAGTAATTCACATTGTGTTTTTATTAGCGCATACAACAGATGGCGAGAAATACAACCCTAAATGTGCTGAGCTACAACCATCTGAAAAATTACTGCATAGTGCTAATGCAAAATTATCCCTTTTCATCAGTAGCAAAACTTCATGAGCCTCATGAACCCTGACACGGCCATCAATCACAGAAGATACCATCTCCTAAGACAAGATACAAGCAGGACAAGGAACTCTCCAAACAACACAGAGGCAGAAAACAGCCACAGGTGCTACTGGCGCCAGTGATATGCTACAACCTGGGCTGCACTACAACAGCCTCCCTTGGCGCACAGTGCCAGCCTCCATAAAAACGCACTGGCCAACGCTTGCTGTATTTCTGCATGAAAAAACAGTGGTAAATTCACTTTATAATAGCACACGTTTTCCTGCAGTAAATGTTTTCACATCTCTTGCTAAAGGATCAGAAAACCCCACCATTTAAATACAAACGAGACAACACAGTATCGCTTCATTCTGGGCTTTATGATTCTAGTATTTAACACCTCTAAATGGAAAATGAAGCGGTATCAGGACCTGTAAAGTCACTGCATGATTCACGTTACTGGAATCGGCACAAGAGAAGAGCAACAGTGCCCTGAAGCAGTAAACTCAAGCACTGCTACAGCAAAGTTTGTTCCAGCGCAGGGACCACCCGTTCCGGTGGCTGCTCTTTGCAATCAGGCTCGATCACTGCAGCGTGTCAATATCTGAGCCTAAACAAAAACAAATCCCTACACCCTACAAAGAAGTGAAATTAAAGAGGGAAAAACACCGGTGTCAGTGTCCCGCCAAGAGGGAGACCCGCGGGAAGACAAAGGGATGGAGGGAGTCTCCTCTCCCTTTGAGACCCGCAGCAAGGTCTCTCTACAGACAACGCTCAGTGATGAGGAGCCTGAACACGGAGGAGACTCCCGCCC
>NW_009926888.1:31110-53642 GCF_000696875.1 Nestor notabilis | reverse complement strand
AGCTGGAGGAGCTGTAAGGTCCCTCCCAACATGAACCAGTCTGGGATTCTATGAGGGCAGCCCATGGGTGAAGGGATGTTCAGGATCTAATACAAGGAGCACTGGAACAACCCTCATCTCCCAAGAGCAGCAAAGCCATGGGGACACTTTGAAGTGGTTACCCAAAAGGTGCCCTCAGCAGTCTTAACAGCATGTAATAAAACCCCCATCACCACTGGGTTTATCTGCTGCCTTAGGTCCTCCCCTGACCATGGCACAAGCACTTTTAGATGTCATTGGAAGGTGGCTCAAAATATTTTTGGCACAAGACCAGTGACAAACAGACCTTTCAGGGATATTTTTCCTCCAAACCATCCCATTCTTCTCAATGTCAGATGATGCTTCCCATAGAAGGAGAAGGGCTAACCTGGCGGGGGGCTGCTGCAGCACTTCAACTCAAGGTGCTCCCTCCAGCACAGTGCTGAGTGTTCTCTTCCCAGCAGTTACTGGCTTGAGAGACAATCAAACTAATTACCTTAGTAATTACCAAACTAATTACCTCTCTAATTACCCAGTGTCTTTGTTCACCTCGAGCTGACATCCTTGCAGAGCTGACACCTTGCCCTGGCTCGGTGCCCCATGCTCTATGGGAACCTGCCTTCCTCTTCTGCGATGACTTGAAGACCCAGGTCCTCTTCACACCATGGTGCTCCTCACACCCAGTTCCGGATGTCTCCCTCTTCCTCAGAGACTGATCTAGCTCCTTTGGCTGGTGAATACAAGTTTGCATTGCAGTGATGGTTTTGCTGCCAGACTATGGAAGGGCACATTACCTTTGCTGTGCATGGGTTTCTCTGGTGGAAATATCCTGAGCATGGTGCTGTGGGATCACCACCATGCTGAAACTAGATGATGAAACTAGAGATGTACTTGACTCCAAGCATTATTTGATACCTTTCCCTCTGATGAGAAGAGCAGCTGAGAGCAAACTGGAAGGTGACTTGAGATGACAGATGTTCCTCTCCAACACAGAGCTAAAAGTAGCGGGGTGTTCTTCCAGCAAACCCCAACATCAACATCACTGTCAATTGACCTCACATCCCCAGGCTTACTCCTCTTCATTTTCCAGACCTCTGCTTGAAACTTGTCTTAGGCTTTCAAGACCCGGGCTCTGGTAGTCACTCACTGCTCCCCTGAACCTCGATGTGACAGTGGGTGCTTAGCCCTGAAAATCACAGAATGGTTTGGGTTGAAGGGACCTTAAAGCTCCCCCAGTTCCAACCCCTGCCCCGGGCAGGGACACCTTCCACTAGAGCAGGTTGCTCCAAGCCCCTGTGTCCAACCTGGCCTTGAACACTGCCAGGGATGGGGCAGCCACAGCTTCTCTGGGCACCCTGTGCCAGCGCCTCAGCACCCTCACAGGGAAGAGCTTCTGCCCAAGAGCTCATCCCAATCTCCCCTCTGGCAGGTTAAAGCCATTCCCCTTGGCCTGTCCCTCCATCCCTTGTCCAAAGCCCCTCTCCAGGTCTCCTGCAGCCCCTTTAGGCACTGGAGCTGCTCTAAGGTGTCCCCTTCAGGAGCCTTCTCTTCTCCAGCTGCCCCAGCCCAGCTCTCTCAGCCTGGCTCCAGAGCAGAGCTGCTCCAGCCCTCGCAGCATCTCTGTGGCCTCTTCTGAACTTGCTCCAAAGCGCCACGTCCTTCTTATGTTGGGGGCCCCAGAGCTGAACAGCCCCCAGCTCTTTAAGGAAATTTCATTGCATTTAAAGCATGAACACAAACAGTGTCATTAATGCTGATCATGACCTGTGGAGGATTTAATTTGAAGAGATGTTGGAGCCAAACACAGAAACCCCTCTGCTTTCTCTGTCGCTGCTATTTGGGAAGCAAGACTGCCTTGCTCTGTCCTGGCTATACCTACTGTGATGAACAGTGGTTTGGGTTAGGGACCTCTAGGTGCTCAGAGCAGAAAGGAGAATATAAAGAAAACACCAGAAATACTCAGTTTGCCCAAACCCAACCTGCATTTGCAGGTGAGGGGAAGACCCTGCAACAGTTTGTAGAGAAGAATATTGTCTAGAATTTCTGTTAGTTTGGAGAGGAAAACACAAAGGATGGGAAAGGGGAAGGCTCCCGCTCCTATCGCTTTATCAGTTTGGGAGATGACATGTAACTCACTCAGACAGGGTCCACCTGAAAACCCATTCACCTCTTCAGATTCTCTCAAAAGGGGTACAGGACCTAGAAGAGAACAAAGCAGTGACCATCTGAGCTGTGAAATTTATTCCATCCATCTCCATGTTAAAGCTAATTCCAAATACCTGCTTAAAACTGTAATGCTGGGATATCCCAGTAGGTGGAAAAACCCAACCAGCTCTGCAAGGTTACGTGATCTGTCCCAGACACACACAACTCCTGAGGGAAGGAAGTCTCACATTGAAAGAGTCTAAATTACATGCGAGTAGGATGGAGTGATTATTTTGACACCAGTGAAAGACCTGTGATTTGTTCCACAGACACCGAGTGAAGAACAATGACAAGCTTTGATTTAGCTGTTCCAATTCTGCTTTTCCTTTTAAAACCCTACAGGAAACTGCCCTTTGGTTACAGCTGATCAGAGCTTGTGAATGACCAACCACAACATCTGAAATGATTCTCTACCAGTGTCATGCCTTCACCCATTATCCCTAGAGAACACCTCCCCTATCACCCCTTCTGAGATCAGGATCCATTAAGCTGAGTTCAAATTCCCAGTGTGGCAGTGAGCAATCTTAGAGAGTGATCTGGCTATTTCTGAGGAGGAGGAAGACCTCCCCATAGGTTTTCCATTCTAAAGAAAAAGAGACAAATGAGAAACTTCACAGATTTTCAGTCTTGAAATGCAGCTACAAGGTAAGTCTTGGCTGGAAGAGGAAGAACATTGTCCAGGACAGGCTAGAACTAGCATTTTTTCTCCTTCTTCCCCAGTACCATAAACCATCAGCACACACTCCTCTTGCCTGTGCTGCTTCAGATTCTATGAAGCCTTGTTTTTAAATATCATTAGTCCAGCTGCAAAACAAAAGATGGCAAATCCCAGAATGCCAGCCTGGTTTGGGTTGGAAGGGACCTTAAAGCTCCTCCAGCTCCAACCCCTGCCCCGGGCAGGGACACCTTCCACTAGAGCAGGTTGCTCCAAGCCCCTGTGTCCAACCTGGCCTTGAACACTGCCAGGGATGGGGCAGCCACAGCTTCTCTGGGCACCCTGTGCCAGCGCCTCAGCACCCTCTCAGGGAAGAGCTTCTGCCCAAGAGCTCATCTCACCCTCCCCTCTGGCAGGTTAAAGCCACTCCTCTTGGCCTGTCCCTACAGGCCTTTGCAAAAATGTCTATTTTAAGCAGACCTACTGCTTCCTTGAGCAGGAATGTCTGACATTACCTCTCAACTCCGTTTCCAAAGAACAGTGTCCTGCTTGATGTCCACACCAACAAGAAGAAGGACGTCAAAGACTGATGAAAGGACAGAGCTGCAAGTTCTCAGAAGGAGGGGATGGCAAAGGTAAGAAGAGGTGTCAAACTGAACCTCACCCCAGAAACATTCAGAACTGCTGCTCTACTTTAAAGGCAAAAGTTGTCCACAATGGGGACAGTTCTAAAGTCTGCACCGTGTTTATTGCAATCAGCATCCCCCAAGCTCAAGCAGCACCTGCCAGAGATGCCACCATTTACGATACAGAAGATGTTTAAAGAACACAACATCTCAAATGAAGCCTAAAACACAGTTGGAACAAAGCAAGCAAGACTGACTCCCATTGCTCAAGGCTGTCAGGATGGGAAACCGATAAACATTTGGCAGTAACAGAGACCTTCCTTCCCGACATAGCTCTTCCCTTGATTTTACAGAATCATCTGGCCTTAAAAACATCTGCTTCTCCTCTGTGCTGCATTTTGCTGCCAATTCTGAGCCTGGCAAGGACGGATCTGCCAACTTCTTGGCTCTCTGTTACAAAAGAGAACATTATGAAGGCGAATTTGTGAGTTAGCTGATTGGTAAACATTACAGCAAGCCACCATGTAAACACGTTGCTTATGTCCCTATTATTTCTCTCAAGCAGTTTACCTGGCACCTGACGTTGAACTCCAGGATCTTCCTTTCCTCCTGATATTACAGTTGCTTCACACGTGCAAAAGCCCAGCTTCTTTTTGTAGGAATAAAAAATAACCCTTAATTAAACAGTGCTCACAAAGCATCTTGAGAATTAGAATAGAAGAGTCAGTGGCAATATTGTGAATAAAGCCTAAATGAGATCCACAGGTGCACTCACAGTTGTACAGTGGGATGCAGTTCAACATGGCCAATTAAAGATACAGAACAGGTAAATAACTAGCAGAAGGCACATCACTTATTTGACACTGATGCTGTTGCTATTGCTATAAAGTCTTTTCTGAGGTTGCTGGGTAAGATGAACACAGCAGCTGTTATCTGAACAAACCCAGTTAAATCACACTGGGTTCTTGCATGAAGATGCTTTGCAGGTTTAGGCACTCCATGCCCTTTCATTCACTTCTCAAGGAAAGAAACTTGTGGTGCATGAATCACAGCACACCATCATGTGGGATCCTTTTAGGTTGCTGTGATGAAAAACAGTTCTATGTCAGTACTGTTCCTGAAACCAAGGTTGGATATGCAGAGAAGTCTATGCTCTAAAGCTTTGTCAATAACATCTGCTGGTGAAACATGATTGACACAGCAGAGGGAACACCATCCGCCCCTGAGGAATGGAAAGAGAGACAGACTGAACCATCAATCTTGTGCATAAAATACATTTATTGTTGGTACAGCGTGAGGCATATTCGTCAGTACTTGATAGGACCAAGGAGCACAACAGAATCATTTCATGTAAATAAAGGCCATGTTACATTTTAAGTGTTGGATCATTAACATCATTCCAGCAGAAGACCTGGAGAGAGACTTCATTTAGTGACATGACTTGTGAAATAAGTTTAAGCACAATTTAAGTCATGATACATGGTAAGGAAAACAGGCTGTGTGTACAGTGAGGACCAGGGGCTGACCTCCTCACAAAGTGCCACCACATCCCGGCACACCAAGTGTTACATACCCGTGCCTTTGACAGGGAGTTTTAGAGGAGATTCTACAGTGAAATAGCAGCATTTGAAGGATATTTCCCCTTTCTCAGGTCAGTGAAAGGTTCTTTTCTTTTTCTTCCTTCAATCACCACTAAGTGGATTTCACTAAGACTGAACAGTATCTTCAGCTCTGTGATTTCTGATGTAATAAGATACAGGTCTTGGCTTTTCAAATGGTCACACTGATTGAGTCGTGATGGCTGCTGCTCTTGAAACGGCTCTTCCAGTTCTTCTCTTTATTGGCCTGCCCTGTAAATGGGCTGTCATATCATTCTCGGGGTAAAAAACGCTCTTCTGCTGAAATTAGTTGATGGTCTTGTGCTTGATTTGGACAATGCCTTTATCCTCCTCTCCCAAGTATGCTCTGCTAAGAAAATGGTCAGGGAGGGGGGGAAAGAGAGAGGGAGAAACACGTATTTCAGTAACTCAAAGTTATTCCAGAAACTCCCTGAAGTTTGGCTACAATTCCTTCCTAGGATTTGCAATTGCTTAAATAAAAACACAGAAAAAGAAACACTGTCAACACACACACCATCACAGAGACAAGCCACAGGAACAGAATGAAGCTATCTTAGGACTCCCCATTTGGAGGCCTGCAGAGTTGCAGTAATGATTCCTCTTCATCCATCCTAATGCTATCATGGCTCTAGTGCTATTGGCTATTAAAGAAATTAAAACCCCTGACCTTACAATAAGATAAATCCCATTCCCAGCAATTACGTACTCAAGGAAATATATCCTGAAGTCATAGAACACTAAGTGTCTCCCCTACCTACGTCCTTCCTGTGTTCTGAGTCATAATCAAAAGCTCAATAGTCTTAACGTGTTGCACTGACCTTGTACTTCATTCATCACCTCCCTCCCATGCACAATCAGCCACCAAGAGCTAAAAGTAAAGATCTGTCAAGTAGTCCAAGAGTTATTCTTCCTGCCACACCAGACAGCTCTGCCATCAAGGTCTTGACTCCAGAGAGGCCCTGGCCTCTACTATGAACATGCAGACTTGCAAGGACAGTATGTAGGGCTCGACTAAAAGTTTCCTACTGCCATGATCTAGAAATAAAGGGTCTGCAGAAGGGAGCACAGGTATGGATACTGCTTGTTTAGACCAGTATGGAGAACAGACAGTGGGACCTAACAGGACACTGACAGGCTAGGCAGTAAAAGCATGCTGGAGGCCATCAGTGTTCATTGGAAGACTATGACATTGAGGCAATAAGAATAGAATCCCAGACTGGTTTGGGTTGGAAGGGAGCTTAAAGCTATTTTTCTCGCCTACAAAATCTATAAAATGGGAAAGACATAAGAGTCTCCTTGTAAGAAATGGTAGGAAGGGATTTGTTAATGTCAGAAGGAAACCCAAATGTAAGCCTTGAAATCTTACAGGAGACCTACTAAGGCTGATTTGGGTATTTGAGCAGCAGTATCTGGCCAGACGGGGCAGAGTCTTGCCAGCATGGATTGAACTGTCAGAGTCACAAGTTAGAATTCAGGAAAATTAAAAATAAAGGGACTAAAAAGCCTGTTTTCACGTATGTCTTCAACCAAATCCTCACAGTAGTACTAAAAATAACCCAGTGAACCATTCAAGTAGATCAAGCAGTGTTTCTGCAAGGATTAAGAGGTGCGCCAAGGAGCAGGAGAGCATGCACATGAAAAGATGGTGAATGTCCTTGTGATCACAACATTCCCCAGAATCCATGGAGGAGAAGCACATGCTGACAGAATAGAAGGAGTTGGTTTTATGCTCCCTAGGTGCCATTATAGAGAGAAAGAAGGGAAACTTGTATTAGTTAACAAAATCTCCAAGCTCAGTTTGACAGCATCCCCATGGAGACTGCTGTAAAACTGATGAAGGCTACTTTACCTTTACTCTTTTTGCAGTGCTATTATAGAACTTGCTCAGAGCCATCACTGGGTTGAATATTAACTTTACATAAATTTGACACCGCAGAAGTTAACGTAGGAAATTCCCCACAGAGCTGAGAAAAATTGTGTTACTTTTATTTAGTATCCTAAGGAAAGAAATCACAGGGATTTGTTCATAACACGCATACTTCTCCCCACAAAATTTGATCTTCAGACAAACGGGAGTCTTCAGGGCTTTGGTTTTCTCTACATGTTTTGGGGGTTTTTAGTGTTCTCTGATGACTCCTGGTCACATAAGAAATTAAAGTATTTTAAACATTTTCCTTGTGGTTTTTTTTTTCACAACACCAATGAAGGGAACCTGGTCTGACTTTTCCATAACAAACTTACTTCAGTAATGGTAGTGCTGAGTGGAGACCTCAGAGCAGCTCCCAGTGTCTGAAGGGGGCTACAAGGATGCTGGGGAGGGACCTTCATCAGGGACTGGAGTGACAGGACAAGGGGTGGTGGGTTCACACTGAAACAGGGGAAGTTCAGGTTGGAGATAAGGCAGAAGCTGTTCCCTGTGAGGGTGCTGAGGCGCTGGCACAGGGTGCCCAGAGAAGCTGTGGCTGCCCCATCCCTGGCAGTGTTCAAGGCCAGGTTGGACACAGGGGCTTGGAGCAACCTGCTCTAGTGGAAGGTGTCCCTGCCCGGGGCAGGGGTTGGGGCTGGATGATCTTAAGGTCCTTTCCAACCCAAAGTATTCTATGATTCTAGGAAATGTTGGCCATTAAAGACAAAGCCTTTTCATCGTGTTTCAGTTCAGTTTCCAGCTACACTGATTTTACATGTTTTTCTATTAGAGTCGAAGATGGTCTCTAGTAAAAATACTGGAGGATGAGGCTAAAACAATGGTTTTATTCTGACTAGGATGCATGATTAAGGACCACTCCAAGCTACAAATTAATATGATGGTTGAAACAATGCTAAAAAGGCTGAGGAATAACATTTTGTAGCTGTCAAACCCCAGAAGCTGTTGGTATCATTCTTTGAAGTACTTTGAAATCTCACCTGCCTGCAGAGACTTGTATCCCTCTGGAATTCAATGGTCTAATAGGAAACTATTGCATAGACTTCATTAAGGTATAGACCAGTTGTGTTTCCATATATGAATTTGGACTCCCTGTAGCCCAGGGAAAAATAAAAGGAGGAAGAAAAAAGGGTATTTTAACAGCTACCTTGTCCATATCAGTGGGCAGCAGACCAGGGTAAGTGATTAAAATGCGACTGGATGGTCTGTATTAGTGCAGTGACTGAAGCTGGAGTTACTTCAGCAGTGGGAGCACAAATACACGCTACAGACAAGCCTAATATCTTCCCCTTAATGGCTCCATTAAGTAAGTTTTTCTCTCCATTACTATTAGAATAAACCTCAAACATTAATAATAGAGTTTAATTTATCTCACTGGCTTCTCATGACTTTGGGAGAAGATCTCAAGCGAAGATACAACAATGTGTCAAACTCCTCTGAATTAACAACTCTCTGGGCTTTTCTAACAAGGGGAGAAAAGGACAGATAGAGACATGAGATTACCAACAGGATGAGAAATAAGGAGCATACAGAAGAGAGGGTGAGATAATTATAAGCAAGATAGGGAAGAAAGGGGAGTCAATAAATTCAATTTATGAAAGGCACAGAATGTGCTCAGCCTGAGCACAAGTGCCCAGACTCAGCGCCAGGAAATCGGATTAGTTAACTTATTTGCTTTTCAATATCTTGGTCTATTCCCTCTAGCAAATTTTCTTCTCTCTTTGTTTCTTGTAGGCAATGTCAGTTAACTTTTTCATTTCTGGCTCTGCTATTTCTGCCACTTCCTCTGCCTTCCAACCAAGCACACAGAGAAGGTAATTTTGAGGCAGTTTATAGCAGCATCTAGCAATTACACAGTCTGGACTTCTGGGCAATCAGTGAGTAACAATAATTACAATTACAGCTGCAACACATGGAGGATGAGCTAGAGAAGACTAATGCTCTTGATGAAAACCAATTGTCCTGCTTGCAAATGTATCCACCATAAAAGGCTTTTCTTTCTCTGTTATCCTAAGAGAGAAACCTCTCTGAATTCTAATCCTGAAGCATGTATGAAAGAAGGTAAGAAACATTTAGGAAACACTTTCAACTACTTGACAGGTTTGGTTGAAGATCTTCAACAATAAAAAGGTGTTTAAAAGGGTTCGAAAACCCAATGCTCGAATTTATGCGGTTTCCTTTTCCTGCCCCTTCTGAACATGAATTAATTCATCCTCATCACAGTCTTCTGAAGGAATTCCTATCAGATACAAATTACAGTTATAGCTTAAACGTGTAGCGTAATTAAGCTGAATTTTTTCAGTTACTTCAAAGAATAATACAAATTATAAATACAATAAATTAGTGTTTCAGAGGATGGAAGCCACAGTGAAGATCTAAATTCACTCCATAACAACCTAATACTATTCACAGGTCATCTATCTAAATGTCTCAAACCCATACATGGTCCAGTAACTTCAGACTGGATTTCGGAATACAAAAATCACACTAAAGGAAAACTTAGAAGTAACTTAGAGACCAATCATTACTTGTCATAGGAATTAATGGAATAGATTCAATTTAAAGGCAAAAAATCTAGTTCAAAAGGTCATGGGGAACTATATAGTGTAAGGAAGAAAGGGATGAGAAAGATTTTCCACCTGGAGCCCAAGGAAGGCACCTGGACAAAGCTGGTTGGACTCCTCATGCTTAGCATGTAAGCATGGCTCAACCATCGTTCCAAACTTAATATAAAGGGTCAGTAGTTTCTGAAACAAAGCCTCAGGCTCGGACATCAGGAAAGATTTTCATGAGCAGGGAGATGTGGGAGGCTGGAGAGTTTTTGAGGACAGGCTGAGAACATTGAGGCTGTTCAGCCTGGAGAAGAGAAACTGCGTGGAGACCTCAGAGCAGCTTCCAGTGTCTGAAGGGGGCTACAAGGATGCTGGAGAGGGACCTTCATCAGGGACTGGAGTGATAGGACAAGAGGTGATGGGTTCACACTGAAACAGGGGAAGTTTAACAGGTTGGAGATAAGGAAGAAGTTCTTTACTGTGAGGGTGCCGAGGTGCTGGCACAGGGTGCCCAGAGAAGTGGTGAATGCTCCATCCCTGGAAGTGTTCAAGGTTGGACAGAGCCTTGGGCGACATGGTCTAGTGTGAGTTGTCCCTGCACATGGCAGGGGGTTGGAACTAAATGATCTTAAGGTCCTTTCCAAACCAAACCGTTCTATGACTCTATGATTCTATAAATGAAGGAGCTCAGGAGCATTAACAAGTGGGCAGGAGGACGAACTGACAAAGGATATATTGAAGAAAATGATTTTAAAAGAACAGGGTGATCACACTGACTTTTATTTGTCATTACACGGATCCTGATTAAGTTCCTCACTAATGATAGCAAAGTTGAGTATCATAAAGTGATTTCAGAGCTGCCCAGACAGCCAGACAAAGTGTCCTCATCCTGCAGTGTTCAGAGAACAACCACGCTACAGCTGGTAGCTGAATTTGTCTTCCAGACTGCCAATGCAGCCAGGCTGCGTGTGCAAAAAGGAGCACATCGACTGTATAAACAAAGAATTAACAGTAATAGCACTGCAGTAAGCGTTGTGGGCTGAGGAACAGCTTTAGCACTGCCATGCAACCATTGTCTCCTACACAGAATCATAGAATCCCAGGCTGGTCTGTGTTGGAAGGGACATTAAAGCTCCTCCAGCTCCAATCCCTGCCACGGGCAGGGACACCTTCCACTAGAGCAGGTTGCTCCAAGCCCCTCTGTCCAACCTGGCCTTGAGCACTGCCAGGGATGGGGCAGCCACAGCTTCTCTGGGCACCCTGTGCCAGCACCTCAGCACCCTCACAGGGAAGAGCTTCTGCCTTATATCAAACCTGAACTTCCTCTGTTTAAGCTTGAACCCATCACCCCTTGTCCTATTGCTCCAGTCCCTGATGAAGAGTCATAAACATAAAAGAAATCAAGACTTCCAACGGGTGAGCAATCTAGTTTGAGACATCCATTTGTCATACATATGACAAGCAGCACCACATAGTTTAATCCCCATTTTTTTACTGCTAAACTGCAGATACCGGGAAAATTATGCCAACAGTGACAGCTACTACACTACACAATAGCTTCCCAAGGGAAGAGATAGAAATCCAAGCATTTAAATAAATTGAACCTGGACTCCACAGAGCTTCTGAGAACCTACACACTGGAAACATGTAAGAAGGGCTAATCGGATATTCCCATAGTCTTCCTCTCTTCTTCATTCCATCATTGTTTCAGTGGCAGGATCTCTAACTCACCTGTTTGGCATGATTGACACAGTGCAGGTACTGGTTAGCCAGGGCAGAGCAGCTCAGGGTCTCCTGAGCATGTTGTCGATAACACTGTAGAATCTTATCCTGCAGATCAGCGCAGACTGGATGAGTTTGGTATCTCCTGGGGAAAGAGAAAAGAACCTTTTGTTTCCTTCTCAAAAAGATTTCAGGAAAGATGCAATTCTTTTATTTATTTTTCTTTTTTCAAGAAGTGAACTAAACAGTACTGAAGGAAAACACTTCAGAGTTAATCAAGAAAGGCTGTTTCTCGAGCTAGTTGGGAAATAAGTGCATGAGATCAGATGCAAACATCAATGTGAGCTGCACAAGTTTGGCTACTAGGACCACAAGTGTCCTCCTGATGCAGCAGTCAGGTGCCAGCTGGCAGAGAAAATTAACATCCCACTTCATATGAGGACATATAAGATCCCAGCAATGACAAAGTACATCTGAGCTCACCTACCTTCGAGAAAGTCACAGATCCACTGGAAAGCTTCATTACTCTATAGCCTTATGACAACATCATGTTGCTACTTATTAAGTATTGCTCCTGCATAGAAGTGAAATCACCCATTGGCCTGACCTCGAGACTATAAAAACCCTGCTACCATCAGCTAATTTCACAACCTACTTTTGCTGATCTGATAATAGCCTCTGTTTCTGGTGCATCCTCCTTGCCATCACCTCAGTTGTAATCCTGACACCAGATGTGCAAGTTATTTAGGAATTTTGCCTGTTTTCTTTACTGTATGGATTCATTACTCTTGCCATCTTTTTGGCTGGTGCAGTATACTTTCTGCCTTCAGTAGAAGCCAAAAGAAAGGAAGCTTCTGTAGTCCGCCTTGTAAAATCCAATCTCTTTTGGACAGAGATCTTGTGATTTCCATTAATTCATAAAATGTTATCCACACTGGTAGTACCACAGAATTAAAATGGGAATCAATACTTTCCTATTTCAGAAGAAGGGGGTTTGCTGAAGTGTTTCAGAGACAAGAAGTCGATTGAAATTTTAAGCTAACAGGACATTTACTTTATAAATACTTTTTAAGGTTCTCATTTCTATAAGAGACAATCAAATCACAGTTAAACCCCTTTCACACCAAAGACAAAATATTTCAACAGTAGGAAAAAACTCTATGAAAACTTAGAAAACCATTTATAGTTCCTATGCCTTGAAAACAACCATTTGCTTTACATGCATCTTCCCATCTACCCTATGAGGAAAGCCTGACAGTGGCTGCTTTAACATCCAGCTCACATTATTTTTAGTTCAATAAGGCTGTAAAAAACCTGCCACTTGTCAGCCACAGCATCCTTGGATGAATATTCTGTTCCTTCCCATTTTGCTGATTGGCCAAGGCAGATCTCTACTTTACTACAGCAAGACAGTGAAAGGCGAAGCACAATGATGTTCCTTAGGGGAATTGACTTCTTGGCAATCACTCAAGATTTAGTACTAAGAAAAAGGAATGTTAAGTCACCTTGATTTTACAGTATGTACCTATATAAAACATCTCTCTTACTCTTTTCATTCATTACCCTACATCTGTGACAACCAGCATTCAAATGCAGTCCCAGGTGCTTACACATTTTATGATCTAAAGCTCAAACTTCTGTAGACTCTTAGGTATGAGGATTTTCCCTTAATCCCCCCTCTGCTGATATCAGCAAGCACTTCAAAAGAGTGCCAAGCATCAAAATGTATGACCATAAACTGCTGCACACTGATTATGGTGAGGTCTGGACAGGGATGGAGCACGAGAGGAAGCACCACATACGCTCTCTGTAGATGTTACAGTGGTGATGATTCAGGTTTGACTAAAACAGAGCTCATTCTAAATGTCAGAAAGCCTGGTCTGGATTGATAAACCAATACAATAGACCATGAGTTAACAAAAACCACACTCAGAATATCTAGCTGTGTCTTTATTCACAAACCATTTTAAAGTGACTTCTTCTACAAAGGTGAAGAGGGAAGGAAATGGGTTGCTGGACACTTTGCTACATAAAATCTGTAAATGTGTTTAAAAATGTTTCAAGAGGGGTGCTCAAACCCACATTAAGGAGCTGGTTTGATTGCTTTTTTCCCTGAGCTGTGCCATTAGTGACCGTTCCAAGTCCACGTATTATCCTTTATTTGAATGCTTCAATGGATTCTTTATGTTGCCAACACTATCGTATCCCTATAAGACACGTCATCTCCTGCCCCATAGTTACTTGTTCTCATGCTATGACTTTTTAGAGATGATTTTTCAAGACGTGCTCTCAGCCCATCGCCTGTTCTTCCAGGCACTGCAGACCCAGTGCAGGTCAACTGCAAACAGGGCCACTTCCTTCAAGTCAACAAGTCCATTTTCTTGGATTAATCTGTTGAAGGAGAGCACCGTTTCCATATCGATCTGCTGTGCTTGTTACGTTACCCTAATGCACTATTTGCACTTTGGGGAAAACACTAAATGAGATTAGTGTCTAACATTAGATGGCCATAAACCACGTGCTGCAGGATCTCCCGTTCAGGAAAGAAGGTTGCATCGTGCATTATGGTAATCCCACCACAGGGTTTGAGATTGATTTCTGTTTGGTGATGGATGACAGGACTCTCGGATGGATGGTCAGAAACTGCCAACAGCAAGGAAACTCCTCAAAAGGGAAATGAAATATCTCCCTAACAGAGAACTGCTCTGAAAGGTCATTTTACAGCATTATTTAAAGGTCTGTGGGGCTGGACTGAAGAAAAACGTTGTAAGTCAACAGTGCAAAATGAGTAATTATCAGAGAATCATAGATTCATTATGTAGGATCTATAGTGAAAACATGGAGGGTTTAAATACTTGAATGGATAAAGCAATCTGGTCTGGTCCCAGAGCTGACCCTGCATCGAGCAGGACATCCCTTCCCCGAACTATCCCATGTCCTAAGAGATCTGTGTTTCTGGGACATGTGGCAGGGAAAATGTCCCACAATTCTATTTAGTTACTTGCTTAGGAATTTCACAACTAAACTGAAGGAAAAATACACACTCTAGGAGTGAACCAGGGAACACATCTCCATCTCCAGTGCAACTCAATAACTACCTTACAGAATGAACACACACGAAATCTCAAACGCTTTTCTTGGCTGAAAGTCAATATGAACAGCGGTCTGATCTGCACCCTGCACCACATGGCATGCTAGTAACGATGGGGTTTTATTAAGTTTACAATTACTTGATCTGCTTTCCCTTTTCCAGCTGCTCCTCAAGCACCTCACGTGCCAGCAGAATATTTCTGTGTACTAGAAGAAACCTCTGAGGAGCAGCACCCCCACCTTTTCCATCAAGCGGATGCACCACAATCTCATCAAGGTAAGAGGATGAAGACACAAAAGAAAATGAGAGAGTGTTTTAAACAGAAATATTCTATGTTAAAGCACGAAAGGAAAATTTAATGAAGGGAACTTTGTACTCCTGTAGCCTCTCTCAAAGAGCATAGCTTATTGTACCCCTGGGGGCTCCAAGAAAGGAGCCCCTTCATGGCATTCAAACAAAATGTCTACTAAAGAGGAAATGGGAAATCACCATGGTAAGCTTTACAAGTTTTGTGATAAAACTGACATCCAGACTGAAGGAATCTGAATCGCTGATGAGTTTCCAACTGTGCAGGTATCTGGCATAATCCCACCAGACCAGGACTTGAGGCAATTGTCATCTAATATGGGGGGAAATAAAACAGCATGCAAGGCAAAAAAAATAGTGCCATTAAATGGTCAGAAGTATCCAGGGCTTAATTTTATTCCTCATTAAAAATGCTGACACCCATCAAAAGCGTCTGTTTTTATTTGTGTAACCTTTGGTGTCTGAGGCTACTTGTGTGCTACTAAATAAAACACACCAGAGAGAATCCTCTGGGTCCAAGGCCAAGCAGCACGATACAGCACAACCTTAAGTGTAAATCTTGCCTTCCCTTCCAAACAAGCAGCTCAGCACATCCACATCCAAACAGCAAACTGGGGACAGTCCCCAGCACGTGCAGGGAAGTCTTAGCTCCAAAGCAAACCCCAATAAATAAATGTGCTACCAATGAGACCCAATGCACCAGCACAGGAGGGTGCTGGAGATGATGTCTTGACTGATGTAGGAGATGAGCAATGCTGTGACCAGCCCCCAGCTGTGTTTGGTAGCATGCAAAGGGAAACAAAGAAAGGAGGATGATTCTGTTCTCAACGTGCTTATAATGCACACGAAGATAAGAAACGACACATTGAGGCAAACAGATGGTGAAACAAAAGGAAACTGAGGCAATCTGTACCATCACGATAGGACAAGAAGAAATGGCCTCAAGTTGTGCCAGGGGAGGTTTAGATTGGAAATTGGGAAAACTGTATTCACCAAAAGGGCTGTCGAGCATTGGAACAGGCTGTCCAGGGAAGTGATGGAGTTACCATCCCTGGAGAGATTTAGAAGACATGTGGATGTGGTGCTTTGGGACATGGTGTAGTGGTGGACTTGGCAGTGCTGGGTTAATTGTTGGACTATATGATATAAAGGTCTTTTCCAACCTAAACAATTCTATGATAGGCAGCCCACTAAGTATAACAACAGCCTAATTGTTTTCAAGTGCTTTATGAGCAACCAAGAGGATTTTTAGAGGCTTTTGTGGGCAGTGAATCAATTAACATTGTCTATGCCTAGCAGAAATTCCTTCTGAGAAACAGTGAAACGTGGTGCTTGTTTGAACAGTGGATGAGTGAGGGATAGAAGGTGGCATCACGCATGGTACAGAGAGAAAATAAACAGGGAATTGGAAACAGCAGGGAAGCAGATATGGGACATAGGTGGCTTCAAAAGTAAAGACTTGCACGGGATCACAATCACAGGGAAGCCAGCGGCAGGATGAAAGGAGATGATGTGAATCCAGGGTAGGAAACAGCACTGCTTTCAACAGACATCATCAAGGCAAGATTTCACTTCTTATGCCAGGGGGAGGGGAAAAAAGTGAAAATGAATGTTGTGGTAACTGGTAGCCCGAGTAGTGATGGATTTAGCTGAGCAGATGGACAAAAAAGGCCATGTCTGAGATACTTTACATATAGTCAGCAAGAGCGAAATGTAAGCCTAGCTGAAAAGACCTCGAGAGAAGGTCAACTCAAAGATGAAGTGTAAGCGACAAGTCTGGAGCAGCAGCAAGACAGTGGTATTTTCCATCCTGATACAAAAAGGTGGTGGTGAAGGGGTTATTCCTTTCTTAAGGGAATATCTCATCCAAAAAGAGCCACTTCCAACAGCATCACTGCGGAGTCAATGCGCAGGACTTGATTGTAGAATAGAGAAGAGTTGCAAAACAGATATGGGACAAAAGGTCATATGATAATGAAGGTCTTTACTGCTGCAACCAGTATTTTTAGGTTTTAAATCAATTTACTCCTTATATTAAATTATTTTTAAACGTTGTCTTCGCACATGAAGTAGGTGATGACTTGAAAGCGCATTATGAAACATGTAAAGCACAAACCAAATGGTTCTGTTCTTCTGAAAAATCATTTGGAAGTTAATACCATGGATCTGAGTTCTGAATATCTACAAGTGATGCTATGAAGCAGTCCATAATCAAGCTGTGCCCACACAGAGCCCTCAGAATCACCGTGTGGGAAGTGCTGCCAGCAAAAGATCAAGTACTGTGGAGTTGATTCTTGCTTTTATTTACACATGAGTACATAGTGTGACTTCTGCAAAAGGTGTAAAAGAAAGAATTTGCCTAATGAATCTATGATGAAATGGTGATAGAAAACCACAGTTGTTTCTGCTCTACAGTTGAGAATGCTAAATGTGTAGTAATACTAAATGACTTATGCACAAGCTGGAATACAACTTATTCCGCCTGCTGATGTATGTATCTTTTGTGCTACTCGTGATCAAGTCCAGTGTCAATATTGCCCCTGTTATTTTTAGCTTCTTTTGCCTAAAACCCCAGCACTGACAAAATCATGGGCAAATGTTTGCCACCCTCTCATTTATTTCATCTCTTCCCCAGCCTTCTTCAAATAAAAATCTATTTCAAACATTCTGACCTTTGAAATTTAAGGATGGAGATGAGGAAGAAAGACACATTCCGGCATATTCATACACTCTGCTTGAAGACAGACATTTAATTATGTCAAGAGAGTACTAAGTCAAGTTCAATAGGTGGACAAAAACCTGGTTTAACAACAGAGCAGCAGAGAGTACAACTGACCTTTATAGATGCTTTTTCTTTATGTAGTGAGTATTTCCCACCTGGTATGTTGGCAGGATATCAGCTTGTAGCGTAAGCAAAGTGGAAATCATTCCTTGTATTGCAACAACTTATTTATTGCATTCAGGGAGGCAAGAGCATCTCTAAGATTAACAGAGAGAATTTACAATCTCAAATCTGGCAGAGCGCATAAATACGAGCAGAACTTCAAGGAGTGCATAATTCCACATTTGCATGTGTAAAGTTATGCACATTCTTAAATCCCTTGTTGGGCTGGGACTTACAACAGTAAAACATTAGGACGAGGATCAGAAAAAAGATTTCCTGGTTGTGAATCCTAATTAGACCGATGACTGAGTCGCCAAAGTAAGTGTTCAGGTGTTTAGGATACAACATTAGGACTAGATCTCTTTAGGCTTGAGAAAGACAACTGCAAGTGAACGTGAGATGGATCTGTGCAATTATCAATGACACATACAAGAGATGAAGCCAATGAGGTTTTCTAGCAGTACATTTACAACTGAAAAATAATGCAATCCTTTTCCAAACAACACATCACAGGGAAGCTGTGGCTGCCCCATCCCTGGCAGTGCTCAAGGCCAGGTTGGACACAGGGGCTTGGAGCAATCTGCTCTAGTGGCAGGTGTCCCTGCTCCTGGCAGAGGGTTGGAGCTGGATGAACTTTAAGGTCTCTTGCACCTCAAACCATCCTATAATCCTATGAAAAGCTGATACTCATTGCTAGAGGATATTGGAGTTATCATAAGTGCATCTGGGTTCAAAAGATAACTATAGAGTAACACAAGAGAGTTCCATCAAGAGATTATAAGCAACAATACAATATTTGGCTCAGGAAAGCTCCACTCCACTACTTGTTGGAAGGCGAAATGGTATCACTGCACAATTCCCCTGTTTTTACAGTGTTTCCTAAATACCCACTCCTAGCCATTGCCCAATAAGCTAAGGGGACCTCTGAGCTGACATGCTGTGACTGCTTAGACTCCAAATACCTTGATGAGCAAGTCATCAAATGAATACAAGACTCCCATCAACCTCTACAGTCAAAATTAGATTTAGTACTTTGATTTAAATTGGTCTGAATTGACTTTTATTATCCTAAAGCACTATTTGTATACAAAATTCCTCTCCCTGAAGAAAAAAACAACAAAGGAACCCCTAAAATACAAAGTACATCAACATATTATTATACAAATGTACCTTACACACAGCTGGTCCTCGCAGCTGCAAAGGGAACAACGTGTTGGAATTACCCAAATTTAGGATGCACATTTTTTGTATTTAGCTTAAGGAACAGTTCTTCCTGAATACCAGGATACTAAAATAAATAATCACAGATAATCATACAAAATTTAGACTTCTAAGAGGGACGTGCATGTCTCTACAGTGTAGAAAAATAACATAGCAACTATAATCTTTAATCAGAACAAACTCTGGAAGGAGCAGTTTAATCTACATGGAATATATTGTAGCCATGTGGTGTATCTCTGTGCCAACCATATACTGGGCTGCATCAAAAGAAGTGTGAGCAGCAGGTCAAAGGAGGTGATCCTGCCCCTCTGCTCTCGTAAGACCCCACCTGCACTGGGTGCAGTTCTGGGGTCTTCAACATCAGAAGGACATGGAGCTGTTGGAGCAAGCCCAGAGGAGGCCACGAGGATGCTCAGGGGCTGGAGCAGCTCCCGTATGGAGACAGGCTGAGAACATTGGGGCTGTTCAGCCTGGAGAAGAGAAGCTGCTGGAGACCTCAGAGCAGCTTCCAGTGTGTGAAGGGGGCTACAAGGATGCTGGAGAGGGACTCTTCATCAGGGACTGGAGTGATAGGACAAGGGGGGATGGGTTCAAACTGAAACAGTGGAAGTTCAGGGTAGATGTAAGGAAGAAGTTCTTTACTGTGAGGGTGGTGAGGTGCTGGCACAGGATGCCGGGAGAAGTGGTAAATGACCCATCCCTGGCAGTGTTCAAGGCCAGGTTGGACAGAGCCTTGGGTGACAAGGTCTAGTGTGAGGCCTCCCTGCCCATGGCACGGGGGTCAGAACTGGATGATCTAACGTTCCTTTCCAACCAGAATTATTCTATGATTCTATGGTTCTCTATATAAAGAATTTCTTGGTCTTGCACTGATCAAAACCAGTCCCCAAGTTTGGCAAGCTGAGAGACAAAGATCAGTCATCTCAGATACACATAAGTCTGTCCAACCACTCAGCAGAACAAAACCCAAACCCATCACAAGAGTCAAACCTGCTTAGTCTGAGCTAAGCAAACCCCTCCACTTCCATGCCTACGTGATCAGCATATCAACACTTGTATTCCAAGCCTCCTAATGTAAATCACAGATTATTTTTAGAGTTTGCATGTGGCATCACTTGAGCTCTGCCTCATTACTCCACCCCCAAAATTATTTAATGAAGACTGGCAAGGTTCCACTAGCTCAGCTGTGTGTGAGCAGACAAGTCAAAGACCACGGAGGCAAACAACACCAGGTGGTGCCATTTCTTACTATTAGGACTTCTGGGGGGCTTTTTGGCACTATGAAGATTTAGGCTGTAGCAAGCAGCAAGGGAATCACCCCTCTCTTCAGATCTGGCTAGAGCTCATGATGAGTTAGACTGAGTCTTTGGGAACTTCAGTTGATGCTTTGGCTGACATTCCTCATAGAAGTGGCTGACACCAGTGGTCTGCAGCCATTGCTGTTCAGGATTACTTGGCTGTATTAACTAGCATTACATACTGTGTAAAAATACAATGCAGGATTTCTGATTTTTAAAGCAAAAAAGAATTTCTTAAGAGCTCATCTCAGTCTCCCCTCTGGCAGGTTCAAGCCATTCCCCTTGTCCTGTCCCTACATCCCTTGTCCAAAGCCCCTCTCCAGGTCTCCTGGAGCCCCTTTAGGCACTGGAGCTGCTCTAAGGTGTCCCCTTCAGGAGCCTTCTCTTCTCCGGCTGCCCCAGCCCAGCTCTCTCAGCCTGGCTCCAGAGCAGAGCTGCTCCAGCCCTCGCAGCAGCTCCGGGGCCTCCTCTGGCCTCGCTCCAGCAGCTCCACGTCCCTCTTGTGCTGTTCCCCAGAGCTGGATCAGGGCTGCAGGGGGGGTCTCCCCAGAGCACAGCAGAGGGGCAGGATCCCCTCCCTGAGCTGCTGCTCACGCTCTGGGGGTGCACCCAGCACACGGGGGGTTCTGGGCTCAAGCACACACTGAAGCTGGGTCATAGGGAGCTTCTCATCAGCCGACATCCCTAAGTCCTCATTCCTGTCCCTATGTTAATTTTCCATGTTCTGTTACCTCTCTGCGTGTGTAAAGCAGAGACACACACACTCACAAAGAACACAGACAGACCTAAACAAAGACTAAACCCCCAAATGTGCAGCATAAACCAAGTACACAACAGCATACCACGTTGTAGATTTATTACTGCCACTTATTTCCCAAGAGCTACACAACTCACTTGAAGCTTTGTAAACATGTGAGTAACTTGGTCATTCCAAACCTGTGCTAATAACATCTTCACAGCACCTTACTCTACTACACTAAAAAAAACAGCTTTCCCTTTATATAGGTTCCATATAATGTGCTCTAAGAAGAAGACCCATTTCTCATCTATAGCAAAGGTCAACTACTGCACTCAATGTGAAGCACCACAAGACGCTATCTGGTGGCACATTATTATCCAAATATTACTCTCTAGAGCAGTATAAGTTGAACTATTTTCTTCAGCCATAAGAGGCCCAAAAGCCTGTTACTGACCACAAAACTAAGAGATAGTATGAGTTGAAGTAGCGTACAGAAAAAGCAATCAACAGTTAAACACTTCAAGCATCACTGCTCTGGTGGGTGATGATTACTTGAGGGAACTGAAGGTTGCAATCTTAAGAGATAGGAGAATAAATGCCAATTTTTCAGTTGGGCATGAAGTTATTTAACAAACAAGGCTTGGATTCACTCTGATAAGCTACAAAGGCAACGTGCACTTCCCCAGTTCCTGCTGTGGCGAGCCACCTTTTCCATACAATATAATCAGCTGGGCTGCAACAACAATAATGTGTTAGCAAACACACACAGGGAGTAATAATCACCCTGCAAACATGCTGATAATAAGTTGAAACTGGACCTTGCTATGATATATCTTGGTATCTTAGTTTTAATGTGCTTGTACAATGTACTACAGAACTATTAAAACATAATGCCCTCTTAGCATCCTACTAGGGAAAATGCACCTTTCACCATGAAGGAATGATGAACTGAACTTAGAGATGAGTTCTGAAGCACAACATTGGTGCTTTTTCATTATTTTCATTATTTTAAAATACTTTTTCACTTCATAATTATTCAGTGCCTGCTGGTAGGTGTTTCCCTGAGACTCTTTACTAGACACGATGATACCAGGAAAGCAGTTTGACAACAGAAGGTGGAGGGTATTCATAGAATCGTAAAGTGATTTGGGTTGAAGAGACCTTAAAGCTCATCCAGATCCAACCCCCCTGCCACAGGCAGGGACACCTTCCACTAGAGCAGGTTGCTCCAAGCCCCTGTGTCCAACCTGGCCTTGAACACTGCCAGGGATGGGGCAGCCACAGCTTCTCTGGGCACCCTGTGCCAGCACCTCAGCACCCTCACAGGGAACAGCTTCTGCCCAAGAGCTCATCTCAATCTCCCCTCTGGCAGGTTCAAGCCATTCCCCTTGTCCTGTCCCTCCATCCCTTGTCCAAAGCCCCTCTCCAGGTCTCCTGCAGCCCCTTTAGGCACTGGAGCTGCTCTAAGGTGTCCCCTTGAGGAGCCTTCTCTTCTCCAGCTGCCCCAGCCCAGCTCTCTCAGCCTGGCTCCAGAGCAGAGCTGCTCCAGCCCTCGCAGCAGCTCCGGGGCCTCCTCTGGCCTTGCTTCAGCAGCTCCACATCCCTCCTGTGCTGTTGCCCCAGAGCTGGACACAGGGAAGCATCATTGCTTACTTACTGGAACTGTAGGGAC